>NC_092055.1:35177535-35410287 GCF_003086295.3 Arachis hypogaea
AGCAGCAGCTATCAATATAGAACAGATGCATTATCAACATCAAACGTATCATCACAACAAGATATTGAAACAAGGGTGATCATGAATCCTCAAAAGGATTTCATCCCTTGTCCCTGTTTTATAACTTTCAATTTTTTAGAATTTCTCCCCCTTTTGGCATCAAGGGGCACCTGCAACAGATGACATAGAGAACAAAATATCTAAAATGTACCCAAAGTGTCAAGAGTGTTTCACAGTGACATATGTCTGTAGTACCAAAATAAACTACTACAGTTCCAGATTGAGCTGTCATAAGCCAAATATTAATAAACAGAAAAGAAATAGAGATTAATCATCAGATAAGTGAAACTCAGATTCCTCAGCCTCCTCTTCACTAGCAGCACCTAACTCCTCCTCAAAGCTTTTCAGCATCAGACTTACCCTATCCTTGCACCTCATCCAAGCCTTCTCATTTTCATAGGCTAGCTTGCGTGCCGCCTTATGGGATTGTACCATGAGCTCCGATATGTTTGAGAATTCAGTGAGAATTTTTTTTATTGATTCTGTTGCCTTGGAAGACTCAGGCCGACTCTCATAGTCACTATCCGAAGCTACAGATTTCTTCCCCTTGGTTCCCTTAACAGCTCCTCCTCCTTTGATCATAGATACCTTATTTTCTACAGCCTCATTTAGGAGATTAATTTTAAAATATTCAAAAATACTTGTTAAAAATATGCCATAAGGCAGATTCGCCATTTTGGTACTCTTAACTGATTTCCCCATGTGTCTGATCATAAGGTAACCAAATGATATAGGAGTAAATGTAACAAGAGCAAAAAGTATGAGAGAGTCAGAAAAGGTTACTCTGTTATGGGATCCGCTTTGAGGGGTCAGAATGTGGGTGATGATCCTGTGGAGCAGAGAGTTGGTAGGGCTGAGTACCTTGTGGGTAGGAATAGTGCCGTCCAAGCCAGATAGGTTTTCACAGATATGTTGCAGGACGATTTTGTAGGTGACTCCGACCTGGGAGTCCCACTTCTCAGCCATATATGCTCTCGGCCCCTCCTCTTTGTAGCCTAGAGCTGTCCCAATAGTTTCAGTGTCAAGAGTTATGTGAACCCTCTTCACATATGAGTGGATGGTGCCATCAATCAGTCGCATGTTGGCATAGAACTCACGTACCAAACTGGGGTAAACCGGTTTCTGGATGTGGAGCAGTGGTGTCCATTGGAGAAGTTTAAACAGAGAAGAAATATTGATTCCTTTGTTGGTGAGTGAGTCGAGATTGACGAGATAGGTGGCACAAAGATGGCGTTTTTCCAGAACCTCCTTATGGAATTCATATGAAGCACATGAGTTGAACCTGGCAGGATCAAAATGAGAGTGTGGTTTGTTGAACTTGTTCTTGAAATCTAAGGACTCCAGGTTTTTTGCCTCCTTGGTGTTGTGCAGCGCGAACCCTTTTGTCTTCTGGGTACTCCTTCCGGGTGTGGCCTTCTTTGGTGGTGAGTGCGGCGGTGATGGAATGAGAGAGGTGTGTGATTCTTCTTCTTCCGCCACAGGAACCTTCTCCTTCTTTTTCCTTGAAGAGGTTTTCGTGGCTATGACTTTCCTTCTCATGGTGTCTGTGTGTTTGGAGGGTGGTGAGGGAGAGGATGAAGATGTAGAATGGATATGGATATGGGTGTGAGTTTGAGAGAAGAGAATCCTTTTACTTTTTCTAGGGGCAGTTTTCTTTTTCATGATAATGAAAATGGAGTAGTGGAAGATGAAGGGTTGAATAGAAACTGAATTGAGTGAAGGAGGAGGGAGGTTAGGGAAGCATTAAATGTGGAGTGGAGAGAGAATTGGAGGGAGTTTAATGACCATTAATGGGCGGTTATTAACCAGAGGAGTTTCCTTTTATTTGAAATAAACTGAAAAGTGGTTTCCTAGAATTAAGAGATTAGATGAAGAGAAAGATTTGATTTGACAACATCCTTTTTCAACAAGATTTGATGAGACAACAAAAGGAGATTGTGATTTTCATAGAGAGAAACTAACAAAACGGTCAGAGTGGGGTCAAAAAAATTTGGTGGGGCCCATAAGAATTAATTTTGGCGCAGTCTCCCCCTTGATCATAGCCCTTCCAACACACCCTGATTTTTATCTCCTGCTTTCCTACGAGACAAAACTGAGCAGAATAAAAAATTTCACAAGTTATCAATAGAACTTAAATCAATCATTCCCAAATTTTTTTCTCAAAGTGCAAAATCTGTCTTCACAAAGGGGTTTTGTAAAAATGTCAGCAAGTTGGTCTTCAGATTTTACAAATTGAATATCAATAGTACCATTTTGTATATGTTCTCTAATAAAATGATATTTAATTTCAATGTGCTTGGTTCTTAAGTGCAGAACAGGATTTTTTGAAATGTTTATAGCACTCATATTATCACAAAATAAGGGTATACTATTGATCTTTAATTTGTAATCTTCCAACTGTGTTTTTAACCAAATTAATTGTGAACAACATGCAGATACAGAAATATATTCAGCTTCAGCTGTGGATAGAGCCATTGTGGCTTGCTTTTTGCTTGACCACATGTTGAGTGAGCTTCCAAGGAAGCAACACATGCTGGAAGTGCTCCTTCTATCCACCCTATCTCCCGCATAATCTGCATCACAAAACCCTACTGCACAAAAGTCATCAGATTTAGGATACTGCAAGCCATAATTACTAGTTCCCTTAATGTATCTAATGATGTGCTTAACGGCTGAAAGATGGGATTCTTTTGGGTGAGATTGAAACCTTGAACATATACCCATATTTTAAACAATATCTGGTCTAGAGGAGGTAAGGTACATAAGTGAACCTATCATTCCTCTATACCTCGTTTCATCCACATCCTTGCCATCATCATCCTTTTCAAGTTTTTTGTTGGGATGCATTGGAGTTCCCATTGGTTTGGAACTTTCTAGGCCAAACTTTTTTATAAGTTCTTTTGCATACTTTCCTTGGTGAATAAAGGTACCACTAGGAGTTTGTTTAATTTGGAGGCCAAGAAAGAAAGTTAACTCTCCCATTAAACTCATCTCAAACTCACTAGTCATGAGTTTTCCAAACTCTTCACGCAAGGACACATTGGCCAATCCAAACACAATGTCATCAACATAAACTTGAACTAGGAGGATATCATCATTAGATGCTTTAATAAATGAAGTAGTGTCGGTGGTACCCCTTTAAAATTGATTTTCCAACAAGAAGGCACTAAGCCTTTCATACCAAGCTCTTGGAGCTTGTCTAAGACCATAAAGAGCCTTAGAGAGTTTGAAAACATGGTTTGGAAATTCTTTATCTTCAAAACCGGGGGGTTGAGCCATAAACACTTCTCTATCAATAAAGCCATTAAGAAAAGCACATTTTACATCCATTTGAAATATTTTAAAACCTTTATGGGCAGCAAAGGCAAGAAGCAACCTAATTGCTTCCATTCTTGCTATCGGAGCAAAAAATTTATCAAAATCTATTCCCTCTTCTTGATCGTAACCTTGGGCCACTAGTCTAGCCTTGTTACGAACAACCGTTCCATCCTCACCTAATTTATTTTTGAACACCCACTTAGTACCCGTAACTTTCTTACCATCCGGGTGAGGTACTAGTGTCCAAACCTCATTCTTGTCGAATTGAGCCAGCTCCTCTTGCATGGCTTTGACCTATGATGGATCTTTAAGAGCTTGTTTTACATTGTTAGACTCTATTTGTGACAAGAGGGCAAAGTTGCTTGAGTCGGATTGCCTTTTGGTTGAGGATCTTGTTGTTACTCCTTGAGAGGGATCACCAATGATGAAGTCATGAGGATAGCCCCTCATGGACTTCCATTCTTTGGGCTTCCGGATTGGTGTTGAGCTTTGATGAGCTTCTAAGGGTCTCACTGTTTCAATTTCTCGTGATGGCTTAGGAGACAAAATGGAAATGTCTCCTGTAACACCCTAACTATAAAAATGTCACGCTTCCGGCTGCGCCACTCTGATAGCTCGCGTATTACCACGACTTTTATAATATTTAAGACTAAAATATGAGCCTGTTTAAAACTTAAAACCGCATAACACTTCGATAACTCTTTTTCGTGAAAACCTAAACATACATGCACATACAATTCAGATATAACCTTAAGATATATATATATACATATACATAACACTAGTTTACAATTATAAATATCATAATTTCCTATCCCTCTTACAAGCTTCATAAAGATAAAGGTGAGGGAAAAATAAGAGCTACGGTAATACAAAAAGACCAAATAAACAGAAAATAAACATAACTCTCTTGAAGCTTCGTCTTCCATATCCTGAAAAGGAATAACCTGTAGGGGAATGAGAACGTCGTCCTCGCTTGTTCTCACTATAGGATTACAGAATTTGCTATAACAAGATACGTAAAGATAAGATCATTCTTAGAGTTCAGTGATCATTGCTCGTCTTATGAGTCTTTCCAAAAACCATAGGTTCACATTCGAAATCCAGAAAATTCATTTTTGAAGACTTGCCAAATTTCTCAAATATTCTAAAACAAAACCTTTTTCCTAAAAAAATGTCTGAAAAGTTTTTCCTAGACCGCAATCATGAAAGCAGTTACCTACGCGGTATAAATGATCATCCCGTTCCAAGCATAGGTTCATTAAGTCTATGCTGAACCGATCAGATACTTTATACAGAACTAGGACTCAATATACCAATCACGGCCTCAAGCCCATCCAATCCAACACGGCCCCCGGCCCAAACAGCTAGATCAGCAACCAACTCTTCACAAACCAATCAATTCAAACACAATCACAATTAATGTGGTTCAAGCACAATCAAGAGTAATTACAACAAGTATAACAGTTAGCAGTTAACATAAGTATTCACATAGGCAAACCAAATACAATATGCACACCCAAACAATATCACATAGATGCAAATGATGAATGCTTGTCCTACTGGCTGTGATATCACATTGTCGGTTCAATTGCCAACCCGACACATTCCCATGGGAATGTTGCCTTTCGATCACGTATAAATGGGAACCCTCTGGGATAACGTGCCCGCCACACCGTCCAGGATGCCAGTGCCTGCACACTCCTGTGATCCGAAAGGATGTGAGCGGGATACTTTGCCTCCGACCTCACATCTACACGTAAGCAGGATTAACCACCGTCCTTACGCGGGCGCCGCAACCTCGACAAGCGGGATTAACCACCGTCCTTGCCAGGCGCAAACGACTTATCAACAATCTCGTCAATTATCAAATCTCTCAGCATAAGTGGGACGAACCCGGCCCTTATGCCTACTGATGAGCGGATATTTTATACGCTTTTTGGGGTTATTTTCATATAATTTTTAGTATGTTTTAGTTAGTTTTTGGTTTATTTTCATTAGTTTCTAAGCAAAATTCATATTTCTGGACTTTACTATGAGTTTGTGTATTTTTCTGTGATTTCAGGTATTTTCTGGCTGAAATTGAGGGAGTTGAGCAAAAATCTGATTCAGGCTGAAAAAGGACTGCTGATGCTGTTGGGTTCTGACCTCCCTGCACTCAAAGTGGATTTTATGGAGCTACAGAAGTTCAAATGGCACGCTTCTAATTGCGTTGGAAAGTAGACATCCAGGGCTTTCCAGAAATATATAATAGTCCATACTTTGCTCAAGGATAGATGATGTAAACTGGCGTTCAACGCCAGTTTCATGTTGCTGTCTGGCGTCCAGCGCCAGAAACAAGTTGCAAGTTGGAGTTCAACGCCAGAAAAGGATCCAAAGCTGGCGTTGAACGTCCAAAACAGCCCTATGCACGTGATTAGCTTAAGTCTCAACCCCAGCACACACCAAGTGGGCCCCAGAAGTGGATTTCTACACCATCCATCATAGTTTACTCATTTTCTGTAAACCTAGGTTACTAGTTTAATATTTAAACAACTTTTAGAGACTTGTCTTGTATCTCATGACATTTTAGATCTGAACTTTGTCCCTTTTGATGGCATGAGTCTCTAAACTCCTTTGTTGGAGGTGAGGAGCTCTGCTGTGTCTCAATGAATTAATGCAAGTATTTCTGTTTTCCATTCAAACATGCGTGTTCCTATCTAAGATATCCATTCGAACTTCAATATGAATGTGATGAACGTGACAATCATCATCATTCCTCCACGAATGCGTGCCTGACAACCACTTACGTTCAACCATAGAATGAATGAATATCTCTTAGATCTCTTAATCGGAATCTTCGTGGTATAAGCTAGATTGATGGCAGCATTCAAGAGAATCCGGAAAGTCTAAACCTTGTCTGTGGTATTCCGAGTAGGATTCAGGGATTGAATGACTGTGACGAGCTTCAAACTCGCGAGTGCTGGGTGTAGTGACAGACGCAAAAGGATAGTAAATCCTATTCCGGTACGACTGAGAACCTGCAGATGATTAGCCGTGCGGTGACAGCGCACCTGGACCCTTTTCACTGGAAGGATGGATGGTAGCCATTGACAACGGTGATCCCCCAACACACAGCTTGCCAGAGGAGGACATGCGTGCGTGAATCAGAAAACAGAGGAAAGTAGAATTTCAGAAGACAAAGCATCTCCAAAACTCCAACATATTCTCCATCATTTCATACAAGTATAATTTGTGTTCTGCCCTTTATTCCTTACAATCAAATTTGATAAGTGAATTATTTTATTGTTTTCCTGACTAAGAGTTACAAGACAACCATAGATTGCTTCAAGCCAACAATCTCCGTGGGATCGACCCTTACTCACGTAAGGTATTACTTGGACGACCCAGTGCACTTGCTGGTTAGTGGTACGAGTTGTAAAAAGTGTGACTTACAATTCGTGCACCAAGTTTTTGGCGCCGTTGCCGGGGATTGTTTGAGTTTGAACAACTGATGGTGAATCTTATTGCTTAGATTAGGAAATTTTTGTCTTTTGAGTCAGAGTCTTTTATTTTCTTTTCAAAAATTTTTCAAAAATATTTTTTTTTATTAAATCTCGTGCCAAACTTTAAGTTTGGTGTTTTCGTGGTGTTTTTCTTTTGTTTTTCAAAAATTTTATTTTGGTTTTCTAAAAATTTTAAGTTTGGTGTTCTTTCTTCACGTTCTTGTGTTCTTGTGAGTCTTCAAGGTGTTCTTGAGTTTTCCTTGCATCTTGATCTTAAAATTTTTAAGTTTGGTGTTCCTTGGTGTTTTCCCTCCAGAATTTTCGAAAACAAGGAGCATTAGATCTAAAAATTTTAAATCTTGGGCTATCTTATTGTTTCTCTTTCTTCTTTAAAATTCAAAAATAGCTTTTCTCTCTATTTTAAAAAAAAATTTCGAAAATTATTTTTAAAATTCATATTTTTTTCAAAATTTAAAATCTTTTTCAATCCATATCTTTTTCAAAACTTCCTGACCACTTTCTCTCTCCTTATTTTTTCAAAAATCTTCACCTATCTTTATTTATTTTATTTTAATTTATTTTATTTTCGAAATAATTAAATAAATAAATAAATAAATAAAAATAAATTTTTTATTTTACATCATCTCCCTTTCTCCATCATGGATCTAAGTAGAAATGAACAGTCCAGGAGGACTCTGGGGTCATATGCTAACCCCTCTACTGCTTCATATGGGAGTAGTATCTACATACCCTCCATTGGAGTCAGTAGCTTTGAGTTGAATCCTCAGCTCATTATCATGGTGCAGCAAAGCTGCCAGTATTCCGGTCTTCCACAGGAAGAACCTACAGAGTTTCTGGCACAGTTTTTACAAATTGCTGACACAGTACATGATAAGGAAGTAGATCAGGATGTCTACAGATTATTACTGTTTCCATTTGCTATAAAGGACCAAGCCAAGAGGTGGTTAAATAACCAACCTAAGGCTAGCATAAGGACATGGAAACAGCTGACAGAAAAATTTCTGAATCAATACTTTCCTCCAAAACGGATGACACAGCTAAGGCTGGACATCCAAGGCTTTAAACAAGGAGATAATGAATCCCTTTATGATGCCTGGGAGAGATACAGAGAGATGCTATGAAAATGTCCCTCTGAAATGTTTTCAGAGTGGGTTCAGTTAGACATCTTCTATTATGGGCATACAGAAAGAGCTCAGATCTCTTTAGATTGCTCAGCTGGTGGATCTATCCACATGAGAAAGACAATTGAAGAAGCTCAAGAGCTCATTGATACAGTTGCTAGAAATCAGCATCTGTACCTAAGCAGTGACTCTTCCATGAAAGAAGAGGCTAAAACAGTAACTGCTGAACTCAGTCCTGCAGAGCAAGCTGCTGAATTCAATCAGCAATTGGATTTTCTAACAATTGGCTGAATTCAAGGATAAACTACAAGAGACAAGGATGGCTAATATAAACATGGAAGTAAAATTAAAGCAAACAAAGCAGCAGCTGTCAAAACAAATAACAGAAGAATGCCAAGCAGTTCAATTAAGAAGTGGGAAAGCACTAAATACCCCACTTCAAAGCAGCAGGAAACCAAGAAATGAGCAAACCACCCAAAATCCATCTGAGGACAGTAAGAGCCCAGGGAAAAATAATTCTGGCGTTAAAACGCCAGAAGTTGGGTGGAAGGCTGGCGCTGAACGCCCAGACCATGCTCAGGACTGGCGTTCAACGCCAGAAACAAGCAAGGATCTGGCGTTGAACGCCCAAAAGAAGCACAGTTCTGGCGTTCAAACGCCAGGAACAGATGGGGAGCTGGCGTTTAACGTCACTCCAGCTTCTAACTCTGGCACTCAATTGCCAGTGAGGGATCAGACACACACAAGTGCTGATAACAACCCATCTAAAAAGGATTCTTCAACCACTTCTGTAGGAAATAAACTTACAGCAACTAAGGTTGAGGAATATAAAGCCAAGATACCTTATCCTCAAAAACTCCGCCAAGAGGAGCAGGATAAACAATTTGCTCGCTTTGTAGATTATCTCAGGACTCTTGAAATAAAGATTCCATTTGCAGAGGCACTTGAGCAAATACCTTCCTATGCCAAGTTCATGAAAGAGATCTTGAGTCATAAGAAGGATTGGAGAGAAACTGAAAGAGTTCTCCTCACTGAAGAATGCAGTGCAGTCATTCTGAAAAGCTTTCCTGAAAAGCTTAAGGACCCTGGGAGTTTTCTGATACCATGCACATTAGAAGGTAATTGCACCAAGACAGCTTTATGTGATCTTGGGGCAAGCATCAACCTAATACCTGCATCCACTATCAGAAAGCTTGGTTTAACTGAAGAAGTTAAACCAACCCGGATATGTCTCCAACTTGCTGATGGCTCCATTAAATACCCATCAGGCGTGATTGAAGACATGATTGTCAGAGTTGGGCCATTCGCCTTTCCCACTGACTTTGTAGTGCTGGAAATGGAGGAGCACAAGAGTGCCACTCTCATTCTAGGAAGACCCTTCCTAGCAACTGGACGAACTCTCATTGATGTCCAACAGGGGGAAATAACCCTGAGAGTCAATGATGATGAGTTTAAGTTGAATGCTATCAAAGCCATGCAACATCCAGACACATCAAAAGACTGCATGAAAGTTGATCTTATTGACTCTTTGGTAGAAGAGATCAACATGGTTGTGAGTCTCGAATCAGAGTTGGAAAACATCTTTAAAGATGTTCAGCCTGATTTGGAGGATTCAGAGGAAATGAAAGAGCCTCTGAAATTTCTTCTGGGAGAGGAAAAACCTCCTAAACCTGAGCTTAAACCATTACCACCATCCCTGAAATATGCATTTCTGGGAGAAGGTGACACTTTTCCAGTGATCATAAGCTCTGCTTTAAATCTACAGGAAGAGGAAGCACTTATTCAAGTGCTAAGGACACACAAGACAGCTCTTGGGTGGTCCATAGGTGACCTTAAGGGCATAAGCCCAACTAGATGCATGCACAAAATCTTATTGGAGGATAATGCTAAACTAGTGGTTCAACCACAGAGGCAGCTAAATCCAGCCATGAAGGAAGTGGTGCAGAAAGAGGTCACCAAATTACTGGAGGCTGGGATTATTTATCCTATTTCTGATAGCCCCTGGGTGAGCCCTGTTCAAGTTGTCCCCAAAAAGGGAGGCATGACAGTGGTTCATAATGAAAAGAATGAACTGGTTCCTACAAGAACAGTTACAGGGTGGCGCATGTGTATTGACTACAGAAGGCTCAATACAGCCACCAGAAAGGATCATTTTCCTTTACCATTCATAGACCAGATGCTAGAAAGATTGGCAGGTCATGATTATTACTGCTTTTTGGATGGCTACTCAGGCTATAACCAGATTGCAGTAGATCCCCAGGATCAGGAGAAAACAGCATTCACATGTCCATCTGGAGTGTTTGCTTATAGAAGGATGCTATTTGGGCTGTGTAATGCGCCTGCAACCTTCCAGAGATGCATGCTCTCTATTTTCTCTGATATGGTAGAAAAATTTCTGGAAGTCTTCATGGATGACTTCTCAGTATATGGAGACTCATTCAGCTCCTGTCTTGATCACCTGAAACTAGTTCTGAAAAGATGCCAAGAGACCAACCTGGTTTTAAACTGGGAAAAATGTCACTTTATGGTGACTGAAGGGATTGTTCTTGGGCATAAAATTTCAAACAAGGGAATAGAGGTGGATCAAGCAAAAATAGAGGTAATTAAAAAATTACCACCACCTGCCAATGTTAAGGCAATTAGAAGCTTTCTGGGGCATGCAGGATTCTATAGGAGGTTTATAAAGGATTTTTCAAAAATCGCAAAACCTCTGAGCAATCTCACTACAAGAATTTGGCCGATTAGCTACTACAAAAAGAGTCGTAAAATTATCGCTAATCTGACACAAAATATAATTTGTGGCGGATTAGCTACCGATTAGCAACTAATGGGTTCCTCGCTAATTACAAGTCGCAGATCAGTGACGCAAACACAACAGTCGCTAATTCATCGGAAAGTTTTTTAGCTACCGAATAAATAGTCGCAAATCAATCACTAAAGTAAAAGCTAATTCCGTAGAAAAAATGGACTAAACGGTAGTCGCTAATTAGCGACAAACTCTACTATAGCAGACTCATCGCTAAATGCAAGCTAACTTCGTAGACAAAATAGAAAGATTAGTTGACGCTAATTAGCGAGAAATTTTTCCGAACTCAACTCGTCGCAAGTTGTCCGCTAATGTGGTCGCAAATCTGTCATATTTTATAGCAAATCTATAGCTAATCTTTGAAAATCCTTAATCAAATTTGTAGAAATTTTGTCGCTAAATCAAAGCTATTTGAAATGATAAAGTAGAATTATGAATTAGTCGCTAATTTGCTAGGAAATAATATGTAGTCAATTAGTTGCAATACTATCGCAAAACATCATCACAAATTTCTTTTAAAATAGTAACAAAAGTGTGCCAATAGGAGACATACATCCACGCTTTTGAAGGGAGAAAATAAGAAAGTATAAAAAAATTGATTTTTTTTATCGATCTACATAATTATTTACATGCTATAATTATAATTAAAAAAATTACAATTCCATAACAAAACTAATAACTTAATTTACACACTACGAATGTAATGCCAATAAGCCATAACAACCTCTTTGTTTCAAGCTAAAATATGGAGAAAAATGCTTGACCTATTTTTGGCAAATTTATCGAGAAACCATCAATTGAGTGTTGAATACCTCATCAGTTCTGCAGATTACAAAAAAGCAACACAAATCAATAGAAAAATGGGAAATTTTTTGTCCATACATGAGGTCATAGAACTATAAGCCAACCTAACCCATGATGCAAAATTTTACAAACAAATTCATAGAAGATCACCAAAGAAGTAGCAAGAAATTCAACAAAAAAGATAAGAAAAAAATTCATAATCATAAATAATCCAGCAACAGTCAAAATCAAAGGCACTGCACTACACTACACATCATCATGTGATTCTTGTTTGCATGCAAAAGAAATTAATCAAGATAGACCGAAAATTACTTTCCCATGCATAACATCTAAGCCATGTCAAAAAAGCCAACAATAGAATGGTTAGAACTTGATATTTAACTAAATTTTTAAAAAAATTACTATAAAGTTCAAAAGAACATACTTTACGGTGTCCATAGCTGCCAAAACTTCATTCATAAGGCCAATTCTCTTGTCTGTACGTTGTAATCCTTCCTTAGACAACTTCTGCATTTTACTGATGATAAATGTCTGCTCCCACAAAATGCAACATTAAGTTCAGGGAATCTTATAAAATTAATTCAAGTTTTTTAGTATGGTTAACAATCCAAACTATTAGCTTATGAATGAATTTCTTAAAAAATAAAGTTATATCCATTACCACCTCAGTACATTAATGCAAAGAAACTAGAGAATAAAAGATATGCAGAGAGGAACAGAAGCAGTATACTGTAATAAGATAAGAGTGTATTTTAACTAATAGATTCAAAGCAGTGTAGGGGTAAAACAAACTAGAGAAACCAGGTGAACTCCTGTACCTGTAATGGAAACATAAGGACTAGTATCAAAGTGCCCAAAAGGGAAGCAACACCTAGTTGTTGATAAAGAAGAACCATGGCAATGGTAATGCAGAACGGAGCTGACCACAAAGTATGAAGTGACTGGCATATTTGTTGTTTGGGTAAAAAAAAATCCAGACCTTAATTGCAAAACAGTAGTATTAAAACATCAAACATATTCAGAGAATGTTTGTGGCACAAGAATATAGAAAATGCATAAACCCTGGAATTAAGCTACAGTAGTACAGTGACTAAATTGATCACAAGCTAACCTGTCTAATGACATCATTAAGACCAGGACAGAGGCCTCCACAGGTAACAATTGCAGCCTTTATAATGACATCATTAAGACCAGGACAGAGGCCTCCACAGGTAACAATTGCAGCTTTTACTTCTTTTGGTTTATAATATATCTTTTTCTGCAACCCAGTTCGATGAACCCTAAAATGAGTTCAATATCTCTCAGCATATATGCTAATCTTACAAGAAGACTTAAAAAGATATTGAAACCAAAAAGTATATGTAAGCAACTATTTGGTAAAAGAAATTTATCCAAATCTGGTGAAAGCAACACAAAGTCCCAATCATGATAAATAAAAATAGTAAAAGAAATTGGCAACAAGGCAGTATTTATTTAATGATGAATATAGAGTGCAAAAAGCCAATTATTCTTTTTTGAAGTTAAAAGACAAAAATCAGATATTTATTCCATAGTAGTAGCATGATTTCTTTTTTACTAAAATGTTAATTAAAATAAAAAATTAGACTGACAGAGAACAATGAAGAACATAATACCTTCTTTTTATTTTTGGTTTGAGCTGGTTGATTAGTTTTAACAATTTCTTCTATAATTTCAAAATATTACAAGCTTAACTACAATAGCATCAACACAGCAACTTCTTCATTTAAAAAATCACCGGAAGCAGAATTATAACCAGAAGATGCTCCTCTATTTACAGCAACTTGACTTAAAAAATGAGCAGCAGTTACTCCTTTTACAGTGTTTCCTTTTACAGCAACACTGGTGCAATAACACATGCATTTTCACAAACACATGGAGAGCAACAACAACAAGAAGGAGGAATGATAAGTACCTTGAGTTATTTGGATCCTGACCTAAAATTAGCACAATCAGCCGTACCAAGCCACCATTTTTGAAGTTAGTTCTTCATCCCTGCAATGATCAAGGAAAATAATTAAACAAAATTAAAAACAGACAATGGCTTCCTTAAATTAGATCAGGCCATTTCAAAAGCCAATACACATTCAGAAATAAAACACATTCAAAAGCTAAAACCTCCAAATTAACCGGGACAACAGCGGCATCAATTCTAACAATACTCCAGTAACAGCGGCATCAGAAGTCCCAACAACAGTGACCAACCATGGTTGCAGCAAAATAGAGAGTTCAAATTCAATGGGATCGAAAATGGAAACGAATTCAATGGATTTGAAAACAGAGATAGCTTACAATGAAATAACCAAGCAGTAACAACAGAGTTTCCGGGCAGCTCCAGTGGCGGTAGTGGCTCCACCAAAAATTAAACAAAACAGGGTAATGGAACGGCAGCAGCTCCGAGAAGGTATAGCTCGACGGCGGAGGCACGGCGGCGCAGCCTCTAGCAGTGGCGACAGAATGCGCGACAGTGGCCGTGACTTCGCACAGCACGACGGCGACGGGACTCCCTCTGGCGGCAGTTCCCGCGACAGCTTCGTTCGTCACTTCTCCTCTCTCGCAGCTTCGGTCTCTCGCTTCCTCTGGCGCGCATGCTTCCCCCCCTATGCGAACAGCGACGGCAACAGCGTGGAGTACGGTGGCATGGCGCAACGGTAGCGGTGAAACAGGCCTGATGAAGACAGAACGGTGACGGCGAAACTGACAGCGGCAAGGCGCGGCGGCGACGACATCTTCCTCTCTCACAGGCTTGTGCGTTGCTCTCTCACTCCCTCCGTGACGGCACAGCGGCAGCGGGGTGGTAGTGATGCCCACCGCACCGTCTCCGTTTCTCTCTCTTCCCTCTTCTCCCTATCTTCTTCCTTCTTCCCCGATCCCCCCTCTTCTTTCTTTTCCCTTTCTTTCTTTTTTTCCCCTTTTTCCCTGATTCCTTTTCCCCCTTCTTTCTTATTTTTCATGTGTGCGCGCGGCGGTGAGAAGAGATGTGAGGGTTAGGGTTTGAGTGAAATTAGAGTTTCTGATTTTCCATTAGAATTAAAAATTAGAAGTTTTATAAAAAAATTTAGATATAATAGATATTTAGATAAAATTAAAAGGTAGAATAATAATTTTAAAAATATTATTTATTAATATATTAATGAGTTGAAATAATTATATTTAATTTAAATTATAAAATAAATAAATTAATTATACTTTATAAATTATCGTTTAAATTTGCTTTTAATTAAATAGGATTGAAAAAATAAATAAAATTTAATAACATTTATAAATAACTAATCTTTAAATAATATTAGTAAGTGTTTATATTGATTTAGTTACACATAATAACAACTTTATATTTTTTTTAATCTTATTTTTAATTTAAATTTATTTGTTTTAAAGATTTTACATGTTAAATAATTAAATATATTTTATCTTTTTCATAATTTATTTACAATTATTAATATTTAATTTATAATTTTAAAAAAATATAAAATTAATTTCTTAAACTTAATAGAAAAAGTGGCTGAATAGGCACGATAGTGCCGGATGAGCCGCTAATTAAGGTAATGACAAAATAAGGACTAACATTTTTTTGACAAATTAGTAGCAACATGAAATAAGCGAGAAAAGTCTATCAATTTTTAAACGGTCGCTAATTCCTCACTAAATAAGCTTTTGATTAGTGACTCAATTGCGACTAGTTACTTCTAAAATTTTCTCGATTAGCTTTGGATTTGTTATAACTTTGCGACTGATTTTCAACGAGGTTAGCGAGTAATTTGCTACAAAATAGGTAGGATATAGCTTTTGCTTTGCGACAAGATTGCAGTTGCCAAGTCACTCGCTAAATTAAACTTGCGACAACTTAGCGACAAATGTATTTCGCCCGCTAATCAGCGACTTGAAATCAGCGAACGAAGTGTGTCAGTTGTTAAACGGTCGCAAATTTCTCGCTACTTAGGTCATAGGCGCTCAATATCCGTATTTCCACTTTAGCGACTAATTAGCAAGGAACACTTTCCTAGCTGAATGATATATCCGGTGCGACGAGTTAGCGACGACTATTTTCTGTCGCTACCCTAATTTTGAATTTTACAATATTATGCGACAAATTAGCGAGAAACGAATTGCTCGCTAAAAATAAAAACTTTCGCGATAAATTAGCTAGGAATTTGTCCATCGCAGAATGCATTTCAAGTTTTTGTGACGGATTAGCTAGGGATATTGTTCCTCACTAATTAGCCTTTTCACACAAAGTTTATTTAGCGACAAACTAGTGTATGAATTGTTTCTCGCTAATTGTATAGCAAACACTTGCGACGGAATAGTGACAATAATATCCCTCGCTACTTTACTTTTATTCGATTGAACTCCTAAGTGACTGATTTGCTAGAATATTGTCACTCGCTAATTAATTTGCGAGAAATTAGCGAGGAAATTTTCCTCGCTCTTTTTTTAGCTACAAAAGTCAATCTGCGAGAAACAAACTTACTCATAAATCTCTCGCTAACGGCTAATTAGTCGTTTTTCTCAAGTTCGGGTATTTTGTGACCGCTCATTAATTTTGTCGTTAGTGCGTCACTAATTCCTCGCAAGTTAGTGACGGATTAGTGACAAAAAATATTTCTCGCAAAAATTCGTCGCTAATTTGTCAAATTCTTGTAGTGTCTGCTAGCTACTGACACGCCATTTGTGTTTGACACAGAGTGTCTGCAGGCGTTTGAAACGCTGAAAGCCAAGCTGGTCACAGCACCAGTTATTTCTGCACCAGATTGGACATTACCATTTGAGCTAATGTGTGATGCCAGTGATCACGCCATTGGTGCAGTACTGGGGCAGAGGCATGACAAGCTTCTGCATGTCATTTATTATGCTAGCCGTGTTTTGAATGATGCCCAGAAAAATTACACAACCACAGAAAAAGAACTACTTGCAGTGGTTTATGCCATTGACAAGTTTAGATCCTACTTAGTAGGATCAAAAGTGATTGTGTACACTGACCATGCTGCTCTTAAATATCTACTCACAAAGCAAGATTCAAAACCCAGGCTCATAAGATGGGTGTTTCTTCTGCAAGAGTTTGATATAGAAATAAGAGACAGAAAAGGGACAGAGAACCAAGTTGGTGATCATCTGTCTCGGATAGAGCCAATAGAAGGGATGTCATTCCGCTCTCTTGAAATCTCTAAGACCTTTCCGGATGAGCATTTGTTTGCCATTCAAGAAACACCATGGTTTGCAGACATTGCAAACTATAAAGCTGCAAGGTTCATTTTCAAGGAGTACAGCAGGCAACAAAAGAAAAAATTAATTACTGATGCAAAGTACTACTTGTGGGATGAACCCTATCTCTTTAAGAGATGTGCAGATGGCATAATCCGTAGGTGTGTGCCTAAAGAAGAAGCACAAAGGATCCTATGGCATTGCCATGGGTCACAATATGGAGGTCATTTCGGAGGTGAGCGAACAGCCACCAAGGTCCTCCAATGTGGCTTCTACTGGCCTACACTCTACAGAGATTCCCGAGAGTTTGTACGTAACTGTGACAGTTGCCAGAGAGCTGGTAATTTGCCTCACAGTTACGCCATGCCTCAACAAGGAATCTTAGAAATTGAGTTGTTTGATGTATGGGGTATTGATTTCATGGGGCCTTTCCCACCATCATACTCAAACACTTATATTCTGGTGGCAGTTGACTATGTATCAAAATGGGTTGAGGCCATTGCCACACCCACCAATGATACTAAGACAGTGCTGAAATTCCTCCAGAAACATATATTCAGCAGGTTTGGTGTCCCCAGGGTACTAATCAGTGATGGGGGCACTCACTTCTGCAACAAACAGCTTTACTCTGCCATGGTCCGGTATGGGATTTGCCACAAGGTGGCGACTCCATATCATCCACAGACAAATGGGCAAGCTGAAGTCTCTAACAAAGAACTAAAAAGAATCCTGGAATGGACTGTAAGTACCCGTAGAAAGGATTGGGCACGAAGTTTGGATGATGCTCTGTGGACTTACAGAACAGCATTCAAGACTCCTATAGGGACCTCTCCATACCAACTTGTGTATGGTAAGGCATGCCACCTGCCCGTGGAACTGGAACATAAAGCCTACTGGGCAACCAGATTCCTAAACTTTGATGCCAAATTAGCTGGAGAAAAAAAGATTGCTCCAGCTAAATGAGCTAGAGAAATTCAGATTCACTACTTTCGAAAATGCCAAGCTTTATAAAGAAAAATAAAAAAAGTTGCATGACAGAAAGCTGTCATCTAGAATCTTTGAACCAGGACAAAAGGTTCTGTTGTTTAACTCTAGGCTCAGGATATTCCCTGGGAAACTGAAGTCCCGGTGGAGGGGACCATATGTGATTACAAGTGTATCACCATATGGTTATGTGGAGCTTCAAGATATTGATTCTGACAAGAAGTTCATTGTTAATGGACAGAGAATCAAGCACTATCTTGAAGGCAATGTTGAGCAAGAGTACTCAAGGCTGAAGCTAGATTAAAAGCTCAGCAAGGTCCAGCTAAAGACAATAAAGAAGCGCTTGCTGGGAGGCAACCCAGCCATGGGGCATCACTTCCTCTAAGTATTTTGCCCTATTCTTGATTTTATTTGTTTATATAAAGTTCACTGATATTAAGGTAAAGAGTCAATTGTATAAGTTCACAGGGTTACAGAAGGATTCTGTACACAAAACAGAGAAAAAGAGCTCACTGGCAAGAAAACACCAGTAAAAATCTGTTTTAGGCGTTCAACGCCCAAAAGAGGCATCCACTGGGCGTTGAACACCAGTAAGGATAGCCATCTGGGTGTTAAACACCAGAAAGAAGCATCTTCTGGGCGTTGAACGCTAGAAAGAAGCTCCTTCTGGGCGTTTAACGCCAGATTTACAGCGTCCTGGGCGTTCAGAAAAACGCCCAGTGACAAAGGAGTTCCTGGCATTCAACGCCAGAAAGAAGCAACAGCTGGGCGTTGAACGCCCAGGAGAGGCAGCATTTGGGCGTTGAATGCCCAAAACATGCAGCGTTTGGGCGTTCAAACGCCAGGATGGTGGGGAGGAGGTAAATTTGTTTTTTTCTTCATATTTTTCATTCTAATCTCAATTTTCATGTTTCAATTCATGATTTCTTGCATAAACATGTTAAGAACCCTAATTTCTAAAATCCTTAATTTCTAAAAACCCTAATTTAAAAATATCAAATGTATCTTAATCCATAAACACAAATCCTTTTTTTTCAATCCAACTCAACTCTTTTTCAAAATTTTCAAAACAAATCTATCTCTTTTCATTCAAAAATCTTTTTAACTAATCAATATCTTTTTTAAATCTCCCTCTTATCTTTTTCAAAAATCTAATTTTATCTTTTTCAAATATCTTTCATATCTTTTCAATTTTAAACTATATCTTTTCTTATCATACTTATTTTTTAAAAAATCATATCTTCTATCTTATCTTTCTCCATATTTTCGAAAACCCCCCCTCCCTTTTTAAAAACCCATTCGGCCTCCTTCCTCTCACCCAACATCCTACACTAGCTCTCCTTCTATCCCTCTCTTTTCTTTTCTTTTACTTAAGGACAAGCAAATCTCTAAGTTTGGTGTGTTTATCCGTGATCACTAAACCATACCCACTAAGATCATGGCTCCTAAAGAAAAACAACCCACTCCAAGAGGCAAGAAAGAGAGTGTTCCAAAACCACTTTGGAATCAAGGGAAGTTCTTAACTAAAGAACATTCAGACCATTATTACAAAATAATGGGTCTAAGATCAGTGATCCCGGAAGTTAGATTCGATCTGAAAGAAGACGAATATCCGGAGATCCAGGAGCAAATCCGAATCAGGAATTGGGAGATCTTAGCCAATCCTGAAACGAAAGTGGGAAGGAATATGGTCCAGGAGTTCTATGCTAATATATGGCATACAGACAGGCAAAGACTATCTGGATCTGCTATCTATGACTATCGGACCTTGTTCAGAGGAAAGATTGTTCATACCCACCCTGACAAGATCAGGGAGATCTTAAAGCTACCTCAGCTGAAAGATGATCCAGACTCCTTCAATAGGAGAATGACGAGAACAGACAAGGGCCTGGATAAGATTCTAGAGGATATATGTATCCCTGGAGCCAGGTGGACCACCAGCACGAAGGGTGTCCCAAATCAACTCAAAAGAGAAGATCTCAAACCAGTCGCCAGAGGATGGCTGGACTTTATTGGGCATTCTCTGCTGCCCACTAGCAACCATTCTGAAGTCACTATTAGAAGAGCAGTGATGATCCATTGCATCATGATGGGAAAAGAAGTGGAAGTTCATCAACTGATTTCAACTGAATTCTACAAAATTGCAAATAAAAATTCCAAAGATGCCAGGTTGGCTTATCCAAGCTTGATTTCTATGCTCTGCAAGGACGCTGGAGTAAGGATGGGAATAACTGAGTATATCTCAGTTGAGAAGCCAATCACCAAAGCATCAATGGAAAAACAACAAGCACAAGATGACCCCATCAAGAAGAAAACACAGGAATTTCTTCCAGAAATCCCTCAATCTGAATACTGGGAGTATCTTGAAACATCTATTACCAAGATGCAAGAAGCTATAGAACAAATACAGAAAGAACAGAAGGAACAAAGTAGCATTCTTTGCTATTTGCTTAAAGAACAGGAGAAGCAAGGGCGTGATTTAAGGGAATTGAAGCGCCAGAAATTATCTCTTGAAGGACCAAGCACCCCGCAGATTAGAGGAACATCCACTTCCCAGAACAAAGGTTATTAAATTCTAATCTTAGCCTTAACTCTGTGATAACTGTTCTTATTTTAGTTTTACCTTAGGAGTCATATAGTAGTAATTAGTATCTATATTTTTGATTTTATCCCCAATTAAGCTATAATTTAATTTTATCATCATCAATAAACATGAATAAAATAGAAGAATTTCCTTAGAATAAGAGGCAATATTTTTCGAGTTTTTAATAAGGTAAATTCTAATTATTTACATGTGGTGGCAATGCTTTCTGTCTTCTAAATGAATGCTTGAACAGTGCATATGTCTTTTGAATTTGAGGTTTAAGACTGTTAAATATGTTGGCTCTTGAAAGAATGATGAACATGAGACATGTTATTGATAATCTGAAAAATCATAAAAATGATTCTTGAAGCAAGAAAAAGCAGCAAAGAACAAAGCTTGCAGAAAAAAAAAGAAGCAAGTAGAAAAAGCCAAAAGCTCTTAAAACCAAAAGGCAAGAGCAAAAAGCCAATAACCCTTAAAATCAAAAGGCAAGGGTAAATAAAAAGGATCCCAAGGCTTTAAGCATCAGTGGATAGGAGGGCCTAAAGGAATAAAATCCTGGCCTAAGCGGCTAAACCAAGCTGTCCCTAACCATGTGCTTGTGGCGTGAAGGTGTCAAGTGAAAACTTGAGACTGAGCGGTTAAAGTCAAGGTCCAAAGCAAAAGAAGAGTGTGCTTAAGAACCCTGGACACCTCTAATTGGGGACTTTAGTAAAGCTGAGTCACAATCTAAAAAGGTTCACCCAATTATGTGTCTGTGGCATTTATGTATTCGGTGGTAATACTGGAAAACAAAGTGCTTAGGGCCACGACCAAGACTCATAAAGTAGCTGTGTTCAAGAATCAACATACTGAACTAGGAGAATCAATATCACTATCTGAATTCTGAGTTCCTATAGATGCCAATCACTCTGAGTTTCAATGGATAAAGTGAGATGCCAAAACTGTTCAGAAGCAAAAAGCTACTAGCCCCGCTCATATAATTAGGATCTGAGCTTCACAAAAAAAAAAAACTCTGAGATATTATTGCTTCTTAAATTATTTGTATTCTATTTTATTTATCTAGTTGCTTGAGGACAAGCAACAGTTTAAGTTTGGTGTTGTGATGAGCGGATATTTTATACGCTTTTTGGGGTTAATTTCATATAGTTTTTAGTATATTTTAGTTAGTTTTTGGTTTATTTTCATTAGTTTCTAAGCAAAATTCATATTTCTGGATTTTACTATGAGTTTGTGTGTTTTTCTGTGATTTCAGGTATTTTCTGGCTGAAATTGAGGGAGCTGAGCAAAAATCTGATTCAGGCTGAAAAAGGACTGCTGATGCTGTTGGATTCTGACCTCCCTGCACTCAAAGTAGATTTTCGGGAGCTACAGAAGTCCAAATGGTGCGCTTCTAATTGAGTTGGAAAGTAGACATCTAGGGCTTTCTAGCAATATATAATAGTCCATACTTTGCTCAAGGATAGATGACATAAACTGGCATTCAACGCCAGTTCCATGTTGCTGTCTGGCATCCAGCGCCAGAAACAAGTTGCAAGTTGGAGTTCAACGCCAGAAAATGATCCAAAGCTGGCGTTGAACGCCCAAAACAGCCCTATGCACGTGATTAGCTTAAGTCTCAGCCCCAGCACACACCAAGTGGGCCCCAGAAGTGGATTTCTGCACCATCCATCATAGTTTACTCATTTTCTGTAAACCTAGGTTACTAGTTTAATATTTAAACAACTTTTAGAGACTTGTCTTGTATCTCATGACATTTTAGATCTGAACTTTGTACCTTTTGACGGCATGAGTCTCTAAACTCCTTTGTTGGGGGTGCGGAGCTCTGCTATGTCTCAATGAATTAATGCAAGTATTTCTATTTTCCATTCAAACATGCGTGTTCCTATCTAAGATATCCATTCGAACTTCAATATGAATGTGATGAACGTGACAATCATCATCATTCCTGCACGAACGCGTGCCTGACAACCACTTACGTTCAACCATAGAATGAATGAATATCTCTTAGATCTCTTAATCGGAATCTTCGTGGTATAAGCTAGATTGATGGCAGCATTTAAGAGAATCCGGAAAGTCTAAACCTTGTCTGTGGTATTCTGAGTAGGATTCAGGGATTGAATGACTGTGACGAGCTTCAAACTCGCGAGTGCTGGGCGTAGAGACAGACGCAAAAGGATAGTAAATCCTATTCCGGTACGACTGAGAACCTGCAGATGATTAGCCGTGCGGTGACAGCGCACCTGAACCCTTTTCACTGGAAGGATGGATGGTAGCCATTGACAACGGTGATCCCCCAACACACAGCTTGCCAGAGGAGGACATGCGTGCGTGAATCAGAAAACAGAGGAAAGCAAAATTTCAGAAGGCAAAGCATCTCCAAAACTCCAACATATTCTCCATCATTGCATACAAGTATAATTTGTGTTCTGCCCTTTATTCCTTGCAATCAAATTTGATAAGTGAATTATTTTATTATTTTCCTGACTAAGAGTTACAAGACAACCATAGATTGCTTCAAGCCAACAATCTCCGTGGGATCGACTCTTACTCACGTAAGGTATTACTTGGACGACCCAGTGGACTTGCTGGTTAGTGGTACGAGTTGTAAAAAGTCTGACTTACAATTCGTGCACCACCTACCAAGTAATAACTCATCAATCTTGATGATATCCACAATCAATCAGGCTCAACAACTTATTTCAAACTCATTCTTGGCCCATTTACTTTTAATTAACAAACATATTCAATTCACATCTTACCAAGAATCACTTTTCAAAACGGAGCCACTTTCCACATCTTTCCAGAACTTCCAAACAATCTCAAAACCAGGCCAAATTCAAAATCTCTTTTCAAAGACTCAAAATCCTTCATTTCTAAATCAAGGTTTGGTCATAAAAATTCCTCAGCGGAGTCTTAAGACTTCAGGGGAGAATAAACCAACTCATTCCCTTAAGTTCATCAAAAACCTCTAAAACTTTAGCTTCTTAATTTGAGTAAATAAAGTGGAAGTTAAACCCAAAATCAAGTCGTTTGGATCCAAAAACAAATTTCAGTTTCATTCCAAAATCTAACGTGTTTCCAAAGGGTTCGAAAATTGTTTTCCTTTTTCTAAATCAAGAATTCAAAGAGTACTTCATACTTTTTCTCAAAACGTTGTAAAGTGAAATCAGTCAATCGAAATCCAGTTTCTTTTAAATCCACTAAAACTCCTCCAATTTGTTTACTTAAATCAAATTCCAAAACAGGAGAACTTTCATATTTAAATTGACTTTAAAACATAATTCCTTTCTTAAATAAATTGCATCCAAAACATATAATTTTCTTAATAAAGTAAATTCAAACATAATTTATTTACCAAACATTTAATTCAAACATAGTTCATTATTTTCAAAATAACGTTTCATTCCAAATATCAGATTTTATAGAAATTTCAGCAGCATCTCCCCTAAAACTTGGACTTTGCCACCCTTTTCGGGTCCCAACCAAACCAATCAACTTTTTTTCCAAGGGATTCAAGACCAAATCAGTTTCCAGTAAGAAAACTCAGACTTTAATTACTGAAATCTTTTCAATTCAAAACAACCAAAAACCTCCATTTTGGACAAAATCAAACATTATTTCAATCAAACAAGCAATCATATTCATCCAATACAAATCAGACAATTCATAAGACTCACTTAATCACCAGAAATACAATTCGCACATCATATCTATTTATAACAATTTTCAATTTAAAATAAATTAGTTTGTATGAAAAGCCCCTACCTCGATTCGTCGAACCATAACCCAAAACGCACTAACGAAACCTTTAAGCTCAACCCGAAATCAACAGCAAACACAAACTCAGCCCCTGATCACTTTCCCAGCACTCACAACAACTTAGAAATGGTATTCGACATACAGAACTCGAACCTACGTTACCAAACCTCAGAGTTTATAACCAAACATGATAGAATACTAACGTAGGAGTTTTCTGAAACATGAATACTTACCGAACTAAGAAAATGAAACTGCAGCGTTCCCTGAACCGGCTTGGCGGCAGCCCCGGCAACCACCTCGAGTGGTGGCGGCAACCAGATCTCCAGCGACGATACTGAAACTAACATACAACTACAATGAAGCTTCCGGAAACTCAAAGGAAACGAAGACCAACTTAAGCCCTTACCGGCAGTGGCGTTGCCGGTGGCAGCAGTAACGGTTCTCAGCGGCAGAAGTTCGGTCACGGCGGTGCAACTCCCAGCAGCGGCAGCGGTGACAGCAGGGCACTGACGGCGGTGACAGAAACGGCGAGGAACAGTGGATCTGATGGCGGACCTGACGGCAACGCAAACTCCCTCTATTCTTCGCGAACGGAGACTGGCAGCAGGGAGGGTGGATGGCGGCGGCAGAACCCAGTAGCGGCAGCTCTCCAGCGTGGATCTTGGCTCGCGCTCGCCTCCTCTCTCTCCGCCATGGTTGGCGAAGACGGCGACTACTAATGGTGACGCGACGAGGCATGAACGGCGACCCCAAGGCTGGCGGGGGGAGGCGCGACGCTCTTCTTCCTCCCTGCCGCTGCTCAGTCTCCCTCTCCCTCTCTGTGTCTCAGCCTCGACGCGGCGGCGGCAGCAGTGGCTCCTCGCCGGCGCCGTTCCTCCCATCTCCCCTCTCCTTCTTCCCGTTTCCCCTTAATCCCTTTCTTTTGTTTCATTTTGTTTGCAGCTGCTGCTGCCGTTAGTTTGGGGGGAAGGGGTTTTCGGCTGAGGCAAAAAGGAAAATTAGGGTTTCATTTGGAGTAAAGGAAAAATGTGTGTTAATTAGGGTTAGGGACATTTCGGTAATTTTAACAAAATTAGGGTAATAGGTTAGTTTTGTAATTTCAAATAAAAGTAGGGATAGTATAGTAATTAGAAATGACTTTTAACCCAACAATAATAATGTATAAAAATACTATTTGCTCATCAATTTCACAAATTATTTTCAATTAAATGTCCAAGTCAAATAATTAGAATTAATATATTTAATTTCTTCATTTTCCAAAATAGTAGTATTAATATTTAATATTTTACTTATTTAATCCAAATTACATAAAATCTTTATTATTTCACAACTACCAACTTTACAATTTAAATATATAAAATAACTCAATAAATGTAAAATTAGATGAAATCTTTATTTAAATAGCCCAAACTCATTATTTTTGGATTTCTAGAACTTTAAGTTGTAAATCGAAATTAATCTAAAAATGATAGAGTTTGGATGATAACCTTAATTTTATTTCAAATCCAATTAATCAAAACTACCTTGAAACCTTCAATAAGATAATTTATGAAATTAAAACTGTAAATAGATATATGGTTTGAGATTAGTTCAAAATAGAACTTTTCCAAAAGTCTTGGGTCTTACATTCCACCCACCTTATAAAAATTTTCGTCCTCGAAAATTAAAGTAACACATAAGATAATACATAGACTTAGCACTCTTCTTTTTAAATACTTTTTAAGATAGAAATCATAACACATATATAAAACTTCAAATACCGGATAACCCTAAGATTTAAATATAAGAGTAAGGTATAGTGTAAGGTGAAAGATACAAGATAGGCTCAATGCAAGAAGCTTATATGATCTCGAAATTCTACAAAAGCTTGGAGGAACCAAATAGGGTGCAAGTCAAGATGGGTGTTCACAAGGCAAAGCTATAGTTAATGTGGCAAAAAGGCTACAAGACAAGTTGGTATTAAAACAACGGATATAGCGTTCCCTCACAGATCTCTTTCCCATTCGAAACTTCAACTTCCCAACTCCATCAATCACTTCACAACTCCATAACCGGTCACAAACCTAACATCCGCAGACTCCTCCACGAGAAACAAAACTCCCACAACTTCTCATAACGTTGCACTCTTACCGCTTCACCTTCCGTATCTACAAACAGGTCTTAAAGAACTAACGCATCGCATTACTATACCCAAAGATCGCACGTGACAGCAAAACAATTCTCGAGTTTACTCAAAAAGAAAAAAGACATCGAAAAAGAAGGACAAACAACGAGGATAAACTCCGCAAGAGTTTTGAAAGAACTGCTGAATCTACTAGTAAACAAGGATGTACAATCGATGAAGAGTATTGAAAAGAAATTCAGTTTAACAACCTCAAGGATGACTCCTGAATCAGAGATAACTGATAGGAACACAAAAAGGATAAGCAAGACAGTAGTTTGGAACTAAATCAAGCTGAGTTAACAAGTATAAAATCATAGAAGAAGGTCAACTAAAGCTAGTGATGACACTCTCAAGGTTTAAAATTTTTGATCAAGTTCACATAATACATTTGAATATAAAGAATGAAAAACTGAAGGAAGATCACTTCATGTGCTAAAAGAAAAGTATGTAACTCGCATTTCACAAAAGGGTGACAGGAACGTATGTCAAAACTGCAATGTGGTTAGAAGAAAACTAAATTGCATTTTGTCTAAGTAGTTTCCAAGTAAAAGATGGAATAGGTGATGTTTGAAAAAATGAAAGTCAATTGGGTTAAGGCCAAAACAATTTTTCGAAATCTTGAAAGACATTTAGGTACTTAATTCAAATAAAGGTATACACTGAAATTGTGGCAAGGTCGTAAGAAAATCAAATGTTCGTTCAAGAATCCTCAAAGTTTATATTTAGGCAAGCGTGTATAAAATTTATAGCAAATATGGAACAGGTTGAACTCTATTTAGAAAAGGAAACCCGAGGTAAAAATTTGCTTATCAGTCGGTTTCAATACTCTATTTAAAATAGTGCATGCCAACTTTAAAACAACTTTGTCAATTTAAAGAATAACTATGGATGCAATTTTAAGCGAGAAGAATTGATTTAAATTTCTTAAGAGAATCCAAAACTTGTTTCAAAAGTTCACATCAAAACTCTAAGAATACACTTGAAATTACCATCACATAAGAACATTCAAGAATATTAAGAGGTACTTAGAAAGAAGTCAGACCAAACAAGAAAGAATCTTAAATCAAGGGAGTTCGAACAAGAGTCACGAGGCATGGGACATCAAACGAACTTTTCATTGATCCAAAAGAATACAAAACTAGTAAGAAAAGACAACTCAATCAACAGTGGTTTTTCAAGAAAGAACCTTTGAATAAAGAAGGACAATTAAGGGGACAAACAACGCACTAGATAGAAACAATTTCAAGTTAACTCGGATGAGTATAAGATTTATAAGAGAAAGGAAAACTAAGACTAGTATTGATGTTCATAAAAGTAAAATAATAATTAAGAATAGAATCAAGTATGACATCGATAAACATGAAGAGTTTAAAAAGAAATTAGCCTAATAATTGCAAAAGGACGAGTGCATAAATAATGCGTTATGCAAAATCAATTCCAACTTAAATTAATTTAGGCAAAGTTTGTCAAACGAAAATCAACCAGAATAAGGGCGAAAATCTTTTCTTTCAAAAGTTTAAAAAAAATACTTAAGTACATAATCAAATAAACATAGGCATAAGAATTATAATAAAACTATTAGAAAATCAAGTTGTACTTAGAGTAGGTATAATTCCATAAACTAGTAAAAGAACATGTGGGGGATTAAATAAATAATTTTTAAGTTGTATCAGAAATTTTCAAAGTTTTATATAGATAGGTGTATATCAAATCAAAAGCGATTCTATAAAAGTTTGAAAATTGATTATAATCATAGTCAATTAAGTGAAAAACCGAATCACCATTTCTTTTTAAAAAAGACTCGGAATAAGGATATAAAAAGGTACACTGCACAAAGACAAGTTCAAAGTCATGTTGGAAAATAACACGGATCAAGAAAAGAGTTCGAACAGAGACAGACAGATACACCAAGAAACTCAAACTGGTATATGCAATTTAGGATCAAATAAGAATGCATATGAATAGAAAAATAGGATCGGAAACACCAAACTGTTTTCCAAAAGAAAAGGCAACAAAAACATAGAGATAGGTCAAGAAACAATAAGTCACATGACTCCAACAGAATCCAAAGCACACAACTGAGTAGCCTCGAAAAATAGTTTCTAGCGTTCCCAAAACCCGCGATTTACTTTACTCAAAACTCGTATATCATCTATGATAACCCATCAGTGCTCTCATATACATAATTCACTAGTATTAAGCTGGCCAAACTTAATATCAGGAATTACGCAATACAAGATTAATGGCATTAATCAATAGACTGTCATGTGCATAAAGCTCTAATTCTCGTCATTCGACAAGACCTAATACATGACAAACGCTCAGAGTATGCAATTGAAGCATAGTCAATCCATTCCTCAGGCTCTACAGCAAAGACTGCTATGATACCACAAATGTAACACCCTAACTATCAAAATGTCACGCTTCCGGCTGCGCCACTCTGATAGCTCGCGTATTACCACGACTTTTATAATATTTAAGACTAAAATATGAGCCTGTTTAAAACTTAAAACCGCATAACACTTCGATAACTCTTTTTCGTGAAAACCTAAACATACATGCACATACAATTCAGATATAACCTTAAGATATATATATATATATATATATATATATATATATATATATATATATATATATATATATATATACATATACATATACATATACATAACACTAGTTTACAATTATACATATCATAATTTCCTATCCCTCTTACAAGCTTCATAAAGATAAAGGTGAGGGAAAAATAATAGCTACGGTAATACAAAAAGACCGAATAAACAGAAAATAAACATAACTCTCCTGAAGCTTCGTCTTCCATATCCTGAAAAGGAATAACCTGTAGGGGAGTGAGAAAGTCGTCCTCGCTTGTTCTCACTATAGGATTACAGAATTTGCTATAACAAGATACGTAAAGATAAGATCATTCTTAGAGTTCAGTGATCATTGCTCGTCTTATGAGTCTTTCCAAAAACCATAGGTTCACATTCGAAATCCAGAAAATTCCTTTTTGAAGACTTGCTAAATTTCTCAAATATTCTAAAACAAAACCTTTTTCCTAAAAAAATTTATGAAAAGTTTTTCCTAGACCGCAATCATGAAAGCAGTTACCTACGCGATATAAATGATCATCCCGTTCCAAGCATAGGTTCATTAAGTCTATGCTGAACCGATCAGATACTTATATAGAACTAGGACTCAATATACCAATCACGGCCTCAAGCCCATCCAATCCAACACGGCCCCCGGCCCAAACAGCTAGATCAGCAACCAACTCTTCACAAACCAATCAATTCAAACACAATCACAATTAATGTGGTTCAAGCACAATCAAGAGCAATCACAACAAGTATAACAGTTAGCAGTTAACATAAGTATTCACATAGGCAAACCAAATACAATATGCGCACCCAAACAATATCACATAGATGCAAATGATGAATGCCTGTCCTACTGGCTGTGATATCACATTGTTGGTTCAATTGCCAACCCGACACATTCCCATGGGAATGTTGCCTTTCGATCATGTATAAATGGGAACCCTCTGGGATAATGTGCCCGCTACACGGTCCAGGATGCCAGTGCCTGCACACTCCTGTGATCCGAAAGGATGTGAGCGGGATACTTTGCCTCCGACTTCACATCTACACGTAAGCGGGATTAACCACCGTCCTTACGCGGGCGCCGCAACCTCGACAAGCGGGATTAACCACCGTCCTTGCCAGGCGCAAACGACTTATCAACAATCTCGTCAATTATCAAATCTCTCAGCATAAGCGGGACGAACCCGGCCCTTACGCCTACCAAGTAATAACTCATCAATCTTGATGATATCCACAATCAATCAGGCTCAACAACTTATTTCAAACTCATTCTTGGCCCATTTACTTTTAATTAACAAACATATTCAATTCACATCTTGCCAAGAATCACTTTTCAAAACGGAGCCACTTTCCACATCTTTCCAGAACTTCCAAACAATCTCAAAATCAGGCCAAATTCAAAATCTCTTTTTAAAGACTCAAAATCCTTCATTTTTAAATCAAGGTTTGGTCATAAAAATTCCTCAGCGGAGTCTCAAGACTTCAGGGGAGAATAAACCAACAAATTTCCTTAAGTTCATCAAAAACCTCTAAAACTTTAGCTTCTTAATTTGAGTAAATAAAGTGGAAGTCAAACCCAAAATCAAGTCGTTTGGATCCAAAAACAAATTTCAGTTTCATTCCAAAATCTGAAGTGTTTCCAAAGGGTTCGAAAATTGTTTTCCTTTTTCTAAATCAAGAATTCAAAGAGTACTTCATACTTTTTCTCAAAACGTTGTAAAGTGAAATCAGTCAATCGAAATCTAGTTTCTTTTAAATCCACTAAAACTCCTCCAATTTGTTTACTTAAATCAAATTCCAAAACAGGAGAACTTTCATATTTAAATTGACTTTAAAACATAATTCCTTTCTTAAATAAATTGCATCCAAAACATATAATTTTCTTAATAAAGTAAATTCAAACATAATTTATTTACCAAACATTTAATTCAAACATAGTTCATTATTTTCAAAATAACGTTTCATTCCAAATATCAGATTTTATAGAAATTTCAGCAGCATCTCCCCTAAAACTTGGACTTTGCCACCCTTTTCGGGTCCCAACCAAACCAATCAACTTTTTTTCCAAGGGATTCAAGACCAAATCAGTTTCCAGTAAGAAAACTCAGACTTTAATTATTAAAATCTTTTCAATTCAAAACAACCAAAAACCTCCATTTTGGACAAAATCAAACATTATTTCAATCAAACAAGCAATCATATTCATCCAATACAAATCAGACAATTCATAAGACTCACTTAATCACCAGAAATGCAATTCGCACATCATATCTATTTATAACAATTTCCAATTTAAAATAAATTAGTTTGTATGAAAAGCCCCTACCTCGATTCGTCGAACCATAACCCAAAACGCACTAACGAAACCTTTAAGCTCAACCCGAAATCAACAGCAAACACAAACTCAGCCCCTGATCACTTTCCCAGCACTCACAGCAACTTAGAAATGGTATTCGACATACAGAACTCGAACCTACGTTACCAAACCTCAGAGTTTATAACCAAACATGATAGAATACTAACGTAGGGGTTTTCTAAAACATGAATACTTACCGAACTAAGAAAATGAAACTGCAGCGTTCCCTGTACCGGCTTGGCGGCAGCCCTGGCAACCACCTCGAGTGGCGGCGGCAACCAGATCTTCGGCGACGATACTGAAACTAACATACAACTACAATGAAGATTCCGGAAACCCAAAGGAAACGAAGACCAACTTAAGCCCTTACCGGCAGTGGCATTACCGGCGGCAGCAGTGACGGTTCTCAGCGGCAGAAGTTCGGTCACGGCAGTGCAGCTCCCAGCAGCGGCGGCGGTGACAGCAGGGCACTGACGGCGGTGACAGAAACGGCGAGGAACAGCGGATCTGATGGCGGACCTGACGGCAACGCGAACTCCCTCTATTCTTCGCGAACGGAGACTGGCAGCAGGGAGGGTGGATGGCGGCGGCAGAACCCAGTAGCAGCAGCTCTCTGGCGTGGATCTTGGCTCGCGCTCGCCTCCTCTCTCTCCGCCATGGTTGGCGAAGACGGCGACTACTAATGGTGACGCGACGAGGCATGAACGGCGACCCCAAGGCTGGCGGGGGTGAGGCGCGACGCTTTTCTTCCTCCCTGCCGCAGCTCAGTCTCCCTCTCCCTCTCTGTGTCTCAGCCTCGACGCGGCGGCGGCAGCAGTGGCTCCTCGCCAGCGCCGTTCCTCCCATCTCCCCTCTCCTTCTTCCCGTTTCCCCTTAATCCCTTTCTTTTGTTTCATTTTGTTTGCAGCTGCTGCTGCCGTTAGTTTGGGGGAAAGGGGTTTTCGGCTGAGGGAAAAAGGGAAATTAGGGTTTCATTTGGAGTAAAGGAAAAATGTGTGTTAATTAGGGTTAGGGACATTTCAGTAATTTTAACAAAATTAGGGTAATAGGTTAGTTTTGTAATTTCAAATAAAAGTAGGGATAGTATAGTAATTAGAAATTACTTTTAACCCAACAATAATAATGTATAAAAATATTATTTGTTCATCAATTTCACAAATTATTTTCAATTAAATGTCCAAGTCAAATAATTAGAATTAATATATTTAATTTCTTCATTTTCCAAAATAGTAGTATTAATATTTAATATTTTACTTATTTAATCCAAATCATATAAAATCTTTATTATTTCACAACTACCAACTTTACAATTTAAATATATAAAATAACTCAATAAATGTAAAATTAGATGAAATCTTTATTTAAATAGCCCAAACTCATTATTTTTGGATTTCTAGAACTTTAAGTTATAAATCGAAATTAATCTAAAAATGATAGAGTTTGGATGATAACCTTAATTTTATTTCAAATCCAATTAATCAAAACTACCTTTAAACCTTCAATAAGATAATTTATGAAATTAAAACTGTAAATAGATATATGGTTTGAGATTAGTTCAAAATAGAACTTTTCCAAAAGTCTTGGGTCTTACATCTCCTCCAATCTGACGAGACAAAACTTGACTGGCAGATTCTTCATTTTGAGCAGACTTGGGATTTTCTTTACTTGTTCCAGCTTCTTCACAATCTGAATCATTATCTATCACAGTACTGGAAATTGAATTAGAATCACAGAAAGAGACATGTATGGATTCCTCTATGGTCCTATATTCTTTGAGATAAATCCTATAGGCCTTGCTAGTGGTGGAGTATCCAACAAACATCCCTTTATAGGATTTTGGATCAAATTTGCCAAGGTTTTCTTTATTGTTAAGTACAAAGCATTTGCATCCAAAAACATGAAAATACTTAAGATTTGGAGGGGTTCCTTTCCATAGCTCATAGGGAGTTTTCTTCAACCCTTTTCTAATAATTGTCCTATTCAAAATGTAAAAAGTTGTATTTACAGCTTAGCCCATAAAAATTTAGGAATCTCATTCTCACAAAACATGGCCCTAGTCATCTCTTGAAGGCTTCTATTCCTTCTCTCAACCACCCCATTTTGTTGAGGGGTTCTAGGACATGAAAAGTTATGAGCAATTCCAAAGTCATCACAGAATTTTTCAAAGTCTTGGTTTTCAAATTCTCTTCCGTGATCACTTCTCAAATGGGCAATTTTTAAATCTTTTTTATTTTGAATTTTCTTGCAAAGGGTTGAAAAATCATGAAAAGCATCATTTTTATGAGCAAGAAAAAGTACCCAACCAAATCTAGAGTAATCATCTACCACCACTAGACCATAGTGTCTACCTCCTAAATTTTGAGTTCTTGTTGGACCAAAAAGATCAATGTATAACATCTCTAATGGCCTTTTAGTTAAGATTCCATCTTTTGATTTAAAAGAGGATTTTACTTGTTTGCCCAATTGGCAAGCGTCGCAAGTAAGATCCTTATCAAATTTGATATTTGGAATTCCTCTAACCAGATTTTTCTTGATTAACTTAGAAATTTGGTACATGTTAGCATGACCAAACTTTCTATGCCATAGCCATTTTTCAGATTCAAGAGAAGCAAAACATGTTACATTTTGTTCTTTTAAGTCCTCAAGAGTCAATCCATACACATTATTGCACCTTTTAGTTTCAAATAAAATATCCCCAGTTTTTTCACAAACAACCAAACACACAAACTTCCTAAAAATAACTTCAAATCCTAGATCACACAATTGGCTTACACTAAGTAAATTATGTTTCAAACCATTTACAAGAAGAACATCATTTATACAAGATGAAAAGCTTTTACCAACTTTCCCAACAACCACTATCTTTCCATTAGCATCATCACCAAAAGTGACAAATCCTCCATCATATTCGTCAAGCTTTATGAAGAAGGTTGTCTTTCCAGTCATATGCCTAGAGCATCCGCTGTCCATATACCACATACTCCTTCCGTTTGGATGCTAGGCACACCTATAAAATAAGCTCAAGTGACCTTAGGTATCCAAATTTTCTTGGATCCTTTCACGTTAAACCATATCTTATGTCCTAAGCCATTATAATCAAAAACAACTTTGTAAACTTTATCACCAATCATCCTTTCACCAAAAAAACGTTGAATGGGAAAGTGTTCATTTCGGTTACATAGCCTACAAAACCTTGGAGTTGTTGTTTTGTTAAAGCTTGTTGGATTTTGAAACCTTGTATCATTGGAAGATGAAGTAACATTTTCAAAATAAGGTTTCTCAACAGATTTATAGAACCCCAAGCCAGCTTTATCATAAAGAGGTTTTTGACTAGCCAAGATTTGATTTAGATTTTCAGAACTTTGAGTGAACTTGGCTAAGTCATCTTTAAGTCTTTTGACCTCCTTAAGCAACTCTTCATTTTGTTTAAAACAGTTTGCATATGCAACAACTAAATGGTCACTTTCACAGCTCCTAAGTTGGGCTTTTAACTGCTTATTTTCTTCAACAAGTTCACAAGCAGTTTCGGCCTCCCTTACTTTTTCTTAGAGAAAACTGTTTTCTGCTTTAAGGATGGTGATTTGTTGTTCAAGATCTTGGTTATCAAGCAAAAAATATCTTATCTTTTCAGAAAGGTGGTCTATCATAAGATGAAGATCTTCAGTGTTTGGATTATGAAAGACTACCTGTTCAATGTGATCTGCCATGAGACATGGTTGAGACTTTGTTTCAGATTCTTCATTGTCTTCAGAGTCATTTTCCAGATCCTCCCATGACGCCATCAGTCCCTTTTTCTTTCCTTTCTTCGGCTTTTCTTCCTTCTTCAATTTAGGGCAGTCAGATTTGAAATGCCCTGATTCTTTACAGTTGTAGCATGTCACCTTGTTGAGATCTCTCTTCTGTCTTCTTGAACTGCCTCCTTTGCCTCTCTCCTTAAGCTTCACCATTTTCCTAAATTTTTTTGGCAAACAACACAAACTCATTTTCAGAATCACTGGATTCATCATCCAGGGGGTTAGTCACAGATGTAAAAGCAATTCCTTTCTTTTTTGAATCCTTTTTTAAATAAGTGTTTTCAAAAGCAAGAAGGTTTCCTTTCAAATCATCATATGTCATAGAATCAAGAGCACTACTCTCAAAAATTATTAATGCTTTTGTTTCCCACTCTTTTGTGAGACATCTTAACACTCTTCTGACTAGCACAGATTCAGGATACTTGATTCACATAGCATCCAAGCCGACAATGATGATGTTGAAACGCTCAAACAATTCATCAATGGATTCTTCTTCCTTTATTGCAAACATTTCATACTCTCTTTTTAACATATCTATCCTGGTCTTCTTTACAATGGTGGTTCCTTCATGAGTAACTAGAAGTTTGTCCCAGATTTCCTCTGCCGTTGTGCATCATGATACCCGTCGATATTCCTCAAAGCTGATAGCACAGTTGAGTAAGTTGATGGCCTTGGCGTTGAGTTCAACCTTCTTTCTGTCTTCTTCGGTCCAGCTTGCTTCTGGTTTAAGAGAGACAACTCCTTCAGCACTTGTGACGGTTGGATATTGAGGACCTTCCAGGATAATCTTCCAAAGTCTGTAATCCACTGCTTGCACAAAGATCTTCATTCTCTCCTTCCAATAGGTGTAGTTTTTCCCATTGAAAAGAGGAGGTATGTTGCTTGATTGTCCTTCAGTCAGGTTGTAGGACACCAGATTTGAGCCACTGTTTTCTGCCATCTGGATCTTTTCTCCAAGCTGCAAAGCTTGATCTCTTTGAGACCAAGCTCTGATACCAATTGATGGTTTTCAGTGGCTAAGAGAATGGGGGGTTGAATCTTAGCCCCTTTTTCACTTTACAACACTTGCTGGTCTTTGAAACAACTTCTGGAGACTTTTTGTCTTTTTGTCTCGTAACCAGCCACGAGACATTTTTCTTTTGTCTCGTACCCAGCCACGAGACTTTTCTTTTTGTCTCGTCGATCAACACGAGATATTTTTCAGTTTTATCTCCTGTGCAACAGAAACAGAAATGGAGTAGAAGAGAGAGAAAATTACACCCAGATATATCCTAGTTCAGCTGCTAAGTGCAGTGCAGCCTACATCCAGTCTCCATCACAACAATGATGGAATTTCACTATAATCGTCTTTGATTACAAACACCAATTCTCCCTAGGAACTACCCTTCCTATCTGGAACAAGTCCAAAATCTAAACCCCAATCCTGAACTTGACTTGGTCACTGCCAATTTTTCAACTGCTAAGTGCTAACCTAACTTGCAAGGAAATTCCCACAGAATCATGAAACACAACATAGATGTACAAAGGACCTCTAGGACATCTATAGCTTTTTCTTTTAATTTTGCACACTCTGCCTTTTTTCACTCTGTGGCTCTTTCTTACAAACCTCACTGTTTGTCTTTTTCCATGAGACTCAAGACAGACAAAATTAAATAGAAAATTACAAAATGAAGAACATTGATGGAGAAGAACTTCTGCTAGCTTAGGTAGCTATAAGAACTCTATGCCTTCCACTCTCACTCCTTTCCTTGAATCAAACCCTAACTGTTCACCCTTACTTATAGGGAGAAGCCTCCAAGGTTGAACCAAACAAACCAAGCTAATCTTCTTCTTCTTCAAACAGAATTGGTTTGGCCAGAAAGAGAGAAGAGATAACCCATGCAAAATCCAACATGAAATTACCTCTAGTCCTTCCTTGGTCACCAATCTTCATCAATCCGAGCCCTCCATCCTTTTCTTGATCTCCAAGATTAACTCCTGGCCCTTGATGCTTCATGATGATGATAGCTTCATCTGCTCCAATCTCTACCTCCTCTATCACGTAGCCACTATAGCTACCTCCTGTGGTGATTGAGTAGAATCAGAGACAAGCCATCCCTCCAAGGATCTTCTTCTCTGACCGAAATCTTCTCTTCCATTTTTAGTATGGAGAAGCCAAGATCTCTTCACCAAATCTTACCACAAGTGATGAGAATCTTAGCCACAACATACTTTTAGTTTTCTTTTTCTTGCCATCATTGAGATGGTCTTGTAGCGTGCATCTCCTTCTCTTCGGTGGCTAGCTTTAGCTTCCATGGTTTGCTGTGTAATGACCGAAAGAGAAGAAAGAAATGAGAGAGAAGAAAAGAAAAGCACTTAAGTGATCTTGACAAATTAAATAAAAATAATTTGCTTTTACTTCCCTTTGCTAAGTAGCGTGTAGCTTGATGATGTCCATCAAATCAAAGACCAACTCTCTCTCATGTTTCCAATGCATGTATTAACTTCACTTTAATGAAATTTGAGTTCCATTACATGATAGAAATGGATTTCGTTGGAAGCTAGAAGCAAAATATTTGCTTTCTCTCAAAATTGGTTTCGGACCAAGCATTGGATCATTTACACAAAGCTTATTAATTGGGCTTGTAGCAACAAAATTCAATCTGGCCCAACACACTTTAAACTAAGCTAAATACTTAAAAGCACTTTGGGCTTGCAGTAATAGATCAAACTGGCCCAATAAAATAATTTAGCCAACATAGTCAAATTTAACATCAAGGCTGAAGGTAAGGTACATTTATGAGCTTGCAACAATTTTCTTTTGCTTTCGGCCCAATTAAAATCTGCATGAACAAAATTATTTAAATTAGCATATATGAATTGAAATCAAGTTAGTAATTTTGTAATTAATCATATTAATAATGTTTGATCATCATTAAATTAAATTAGAGTTTTCCAAACTCATCACTTCTTGTTAAATTTCTTTTTGTTTTACTCTTTTAATAAGAATAAAAATAAAAAAATCAAACAAAGAAGAAAAAGAAACATATAATACTGCAAAATTACTTGGAAAATAATGAACCTACATTCATTCAACTAAAAAAAAGAAAAAAAAGCATTAAAAGAAATATTTTTATGCATTTGTAGCAAAATTTTGCTAAATCTAAATTATTATTGTGATGAATCTGTTCCATTCTCGTTTCGGTATATTTTGAAAAACTTTTGGTGTATTTTGAAAAAAAAAAGTTTGGGTGTATTTATATTCTGATAAGTTCTGCATAATTCAAAACTCTTCATCTTCCTCTTTTTCCTCCTCATCTTCTGTTGTTTCTTTTTCATCTTCTTATTTCATTTTCTTATAATTTTTTTAGGAGAAAAAAATATAAAAAAATGTATAATGTTGCAAATTCAATAGAGAGAGGAGGAGGAAAAAATGTAGCAACAACAGCAGCAATAAAAAGAACGACGATGAGAATGAAACACGCGAAGAAAAAGAAACGCGAAAAAAAAAAAGAAAAACACAAAAATCGAGGAGGAAGAAGAATGCAGAATACAATCGTTGGAAATGGAACACAAAAAAAAATAAAATAATTTTATACATGTGTTATATAAGTAAGTTTTGTTGGATTAGGATTAACTTAAACTTGTTTGTCAAAAAAATTTGTGAGTGTAGCGGTCATGTTATTTTTGTTATTCTCTCTACTTTCATTCTTTTCTCTATTTTATTCTCTGTTTGTTATTATTGTGGGAAGGGTCTAACATTATCCTAAAAATTTTGACTCGGATAAAAAGCAAACTATTTTGTTCAAATGGTTGAGCAATACACATTACACAACATCTAACGTGTCACGTATCGTTAACAAATAAATTGCCGAAAAAATCTCGTCTTCAAACAAAGATGATGCTTAAAGGTTAGATTGTTATTTTTTAATCGTAACGAGACGAATGTCTCTTTTCGTAAAATGGACAAGAATCAAGATAAAATTTTAGTCATTTAAATTTATTGCGAATTAAAATGTCTAACAAAAACATATTTATGGACTGATCTTAGATGTACTCTGAAGTCTGAACATTAAAGTTCAAAACGGGCAACTGAGACTCTAGTCAATGCCTCAATATGTTGCACCATGCCTCGAAACTGGGTTTAACCTTGTTAGCGGAATAAGAACCCATAATGAGTGTGTTTAGTTAAATTATTTAGTTATGTCCTATTAATAAAAACTATAATTTAATAGTGAAGGATTGTATATAAAATTCAAGTTACCATAATATCTAATAATCTTAGAACATAATTAGAAAAGAAAAAGATAACTCAAGTTACCAGGCTAAACAGTAAGCAATATCTAATAAAAGAAACCAGCACAAGCCACATGTATCAACTATCAAGTTACCCACTTTCAGGCTTCAGCCATTCAAAATAAAATTAATGTAAAAAAGTATTCTATATATCTCTCACTGTACTTTTCCCATATTAATGGGCATTTTACAACAACACACTGAATACATGAATAAAGCCTTAAAAAAAAGCTTTAGTTGCTCCTTTCCTATCTCTCACAACCTATAAATCAATTCATCAATCCGTGCTCAAACAAAATCTGCAAATTGGGCAGGAGATTTTGACCACGGAGACAAAGAATGCACTATAACTTGTATAAGAGCTTATTATTTGTAAAATGTTTATAGTAGTACAAAAGTAGTTTAGTAGCTTATGAATAATTTTATACTAATCCTTGGTCAGACCAAGATAGCGCCTTTCTTATTTGGTAAATCCACAAGACTATCTGAATTCCCCAAAGTCGTACTTCCAGCAAAATCTTTTCCAATCTGACATTCAACCAACTTAAAAGGGACTTACTTTGCGACATCTTCACATCAATGACAGCCTCGGAAGAAATCTTTCCAATAATGAAAAATGTGTCCAGAGAAGATCCTTGCAGCTGGTCAAGAAGCAAAAAAGAATACATATTATAAACAGCACCAAACATATGGAACACATTCTCAAATTATGACACTTAGTTGGCTATTGCACTATTGGATACAAGCTACATTTATTTTAAGAGCATTCATTAATCTAACACAAGATGTTCAGGGAAAAACATGGAATGATTTGTACCAGAGAATTGTTGACTGCTCGTAGACAGTCATTTGTCTTCAGCATTAGAAGAATCACACGCGGTAATCTCCTTAGAAGCTCTGAGATTTGGTGGAAATATTCAGAAGCGTACATCTGCAAAAATAATTCAGAGATCATTTCAGTTCTTGTTTTTCATTTAGGAGGCACAAATACAAGGAATTGTACATTAAAGAAATGCTATTCACCATGCTAAGAAAGGAAAATCAACCATGGAGAACATCTTTATATCTAGTTAAAACAGGGTAAATTTTATGCTTAATAGAAAGTGAACAGCATTATAGTTCTCATGAACATTGCTAGTCCTTTTGGTAAGAAATCAGCATGAAGATGAGAATTGTTGACAATGTTAAACGCAGAAACTGTAGTACAATCATTATAATCCAGAATAACATGAACCTATGTCTGACAAAGCAAAATCATGGAGAAAGTTTTCAATCAAACAATATTTCACCTGCAGTTCTGAAATTTCACTCTCTGTTCCGTTAAAAACTAAATGATCCAGTGATTGGTCAACAACTCTTTTCCATGGTCTCATAGTCAGAACTCCGGCAAAAAGTACATACAAATCCTCTCCAGCACCCAATTTTGCACTATATTCCTTGATTGCATTAACATCAGAAAATACCAAAGCCTTCCACAGTGAAGCATAATTAGTTCTTGTATCGAAGTCAAGTTCTTTGTAGAGTCCATGATCTAAAAGAATCAACTGAGGTTTTCTCCAGCCTATACATAAGAAAAGAAATTAATATAAAGTAAACAAAGTAAATGAGAGTCAACAGATATCAACAATGCAGTTTTTCTAAAAAACAAACAGAGCTACAAGTAGACAAACGTCAATGGAATAAAGTTAATCAAATTTAAAGGAGCCAGCAAAAATTAGTATTCTGATGGGAAAGGGTAAAAAAAGAAAAAGAAAATTAGTATGGTGTTTTGGAAGTGAAAGCCATTTTTATTATTTTACAAAATCAGAAATACTCATCATAATCGGTAAATATTTTTGTCAACCAAGAAACTGAAAACCTACATCAACCATGTAATAGAAATGAAAAAAAATAAATATCTTAAAGATCTCCTTTGATTTATAATGTCACATATGAATTCATGTGTCTCATGTTCTCAAGTATCAAGTACAAAGTCATTGTGAAATACCTAGCAATGTGGTAGGAACCCGGAAATTGGGGGAAATACAAGTAAAGTGGAAGAGCTGGAGCCTCACAATCTCTCCAAGAAATAAGGCTCAAAATGATCAATGTGACTAATTAATCCTGTTTACCCTTTATTTATTATTAACTAACTCCCCCAACTAACTGTGAATACAAACACAATTCGGCAGCCACACAGAAAATCTTTCTTGCATGAATGGTCGATGAGACCCAAAAATAAGCCTAAGAAGGCTAATAACAATACAGAAAGTGTTTACGTTTCTCAAGGGAAGGAAACCTCACCCAGAATATTACGTTTCCCAGAAGGCATTGGACGAACCAATAAGTTTGCGGAATGTGGATCGCAGTGCACAAACCCATGCTTGAACATCATTTCAGCAAAAGTCTGACTTACCTGAAAAAGTAATGATCACATTATACTAAACTATTTTGTTTATGGACTATATATGGAATCAAAAACTCATCTTTCACTTGCCCAAACTCAAGTTATAATAACAAAATGATAATGTGTTACAACAAAAAAACAGGATACAATTAACCAAAAATTTGACCATGGATAAAGTGAAGTAAAAAAACATGAACCAACCAATTTTGAAAGTTCATGTGGATGGATTCCAAGTTTTCGAATGGTCTTGATATCATTTATGTGAGCACCATCCATGAATTCCATCGTTAGAAGCTTTGAGGTACTTAGATTCCAATATACTTTTGGAGCATATACATAATTTGCAACATGAGGAGACAACTTCCGGAAGTTTTCCACACACTTCTCACTATTCTTTGCCTCGACCAAAAAATCTAATTCCTGCCACCAATAATTTTAAGAAACTAAATATGAAAAAAGGTCCAAAACTTCCATCAAAAGGGGATTGCAAAGAAAAGAATACAGAATGAAAAAATGATAAGTAAGAACACATGATACGCCAAATCTTACATATATCAGGAAAAACTCATGACTAAAACAAATGTATGTCACGTTAGCATCGTATATGTTGCAGCCATATGACGAAACCAGGTTAACATGAAATTAAATAAGTAAAAATTTTGTATATCGCAAACGATTGTCAAATATTCAAATATAATTGATTATTTTGACAAAGTAAACAGTGTAAAACTTCAATATAAAGAGATCAATATTGTATCTCAATGAGCAATGGAACCAAATAAACAGAGCTCAATTTAACTAACAGAATCCAAGGATGAAGATAAACCACCACGGTCACATGAAAACTTGATCATAATATAAAACTCATTTATTTGTGGTATGCAATATGTTGGAGGATTAACACTCAAAGCACAATAGTTCAAGAAAAAACTACATAGTCAATTATTTTACCGTATATGTATTGCAAGAGAAATAGCAAGCATAAAAAGTATATTCTTTTCGATATTTACTAACAGAAATATAGAATGATGCTGTGACCACATTTTAAAATTTATTTAAGGTTCCCATGATCATTTTTGGTCAAACCTCTTAACTGCATGCCAAATTCCAACTTCTTCACACAAAATTGAATTAATAGGAAATAATATATAAGTATAGATACAATATTAATGCCATCTTTGTAAATTGAAGGCAGAGCACCCAAATAAGCATGGATATATTTTAGGCATAGGCATTGCTTTCAAGTTACAATCAACTTACCTTGGGTAAACTGTCATTAATCTCATCAATCAACCACCTGCAGACAGATATGAACAAATGTTTGATAAATCATGAATTCAAAGCAACTAGGTAACTGATGATCAATAATTCTTACTAAAGAGACAACTCAGAGTTTAAATTTTAGGGCAATCAGGCTGTTTCGAAAAAATAGATACAATCCATCAGTTGTGGTTGTTCAGACTTGGATGACTTCCAAATGTTTCCTAGTCATGACATCTGTAAATTCCTTAGCCAATAGTATTATAGCCCTACTTACCTATAATCAAAACTGGGAAAAAACCTATGCAGAGTGTTCACAACCAATTCCACTGTGGCATGATCTGCAGCTGCAGTCTCAGTCATGTGAGCATGCTGAACCTGAACAACAACAGATAAATTTTAAATGAAGATATTCCCAGCAAAAACACTAACACACATGTTCATGCAGAAGAAAGATGATTCAAAATATTCAATAATAGATGATCAAGAAATATTAGCATTATTTTTAACCTTCACAGCAACTTTTTGGCCATCATGTGTGCGGGCTACATGGACTTGTGCAAGGGAAGCACTTGCTATTGGAATTGGGTCAAACTCAGCAAATATCTACACAATTAAAAAAGCAAAACTCATCCACCACAATAGTAATATTTCAAGAGAAAAGTCGCAACCATGACTGGAGAAAAATAACACACATAAAGGACAAATGAATCAAACAAAAATATTTATACATTTTCCGGTGTGTCTCCAAGCTCCCTCTTGAATACTTCACATATTTGCTCATATGAAGAAACTGGACATCTATTTAGCATAGATTCCCTCAATGTTATAACATACTCTTGAGGAACCAAGTACTCCTGTTCATAAATAAACATATAAAAGAACAAACAGAGTATTCCCTTTGCATCACTGAGGACGATTGCAATTGGTAAAGTCAGTTATCACCATATATTTTTTTCTATTCAAACAAAAAGGAGAGGCAAAGGAAGTATACCAACTGCCCAAGATGCTGCCCAAGCTTTATATAAATCCCACCATTCTTAAAACACAAGTCTCGAAGTTTCTCTGCTGACCGGAGGTGAACTTCATGCTTGACCATCTCCCTCTCAATGCTTCCCTCCCGCAATCCACGCAGTGAATATTCATAATCTAACAAAACAACGACACAGCAAACCACATTTCATTATTCCAAGCTTCATTCTCACTGAAAAAATAATGTCTGTGAATAAACCAATGTGAAAACACGCGTAGAAACATCATAAATTCATAATTCACAACTCAAAACCTTAATTCAAATTTGAACTATTAATTCAAATAAGGTAAAGACAATACAAATTGATGTGCAACATTGTCAATCACTTTAACCCCAAACAAACTTTTAGCAATAGAAACCCAAACTCAAAACTAGCATCCAAATTTACAGAATTCAATAAGGTAAAAGAAGTAGGATTGAGCTTTGAAGCCAAAAACAAATAAATAAACAAACAAATAAATAAATAATCGATAAAACTGATAAGAATTTTTGAATTTGCAGAAACTTCGGGAACCACGAAGTTTCTGTTAGATCTACAGTTTATTTACCGAACGCAATGTTGGCGGCAGTGACGGCGTCGCGGAGGAGGCGGTGGGGAACGGTGGCGCAGAGCCTGAGAGCTGTTGCGGGGTCGTCAGAGGTGGCAATGAGCGCTGCCGCGGTGCCACCGGCAGCGGCGGAGGCAACAAGAGAGAGCTTCTTTCCTGCGCGCCATAATGAGCCCATCTTTAGGGTCGTGTTTGGTCGTTGTGACTTTGGTCACAATAGGTTCTCTTCTCGTGGCAAAAATAATATATAAAATGAATAAACCAAAAAAAGATATCTTTTAATTATTTATTTGTGAAATATTTTTTAAACAACTATGTTAGATAGTATAAAAATTAGTTATACAATCAGTCATTTATATAGAACACTTTTTTTTTTTTAGATGATAGTAGTATTTTATTCAATAGAAAAATAAATATAATGTCTAAAATTTAGGATAAGAAAAAATAGAAAAAGGAGATTTTTAAATATTTGTGAACAGGTAAAATTATAAGAAGAAAATAATATAGAAAAGTAGATAACAAAAAAATTTTAGGGCACTATGCATAAGGTAAAATAGATAGTTCCTGGTGACTTAAGCGATGTTGCTAGCACTTTTTCCAGAGATTCTGGACATGCTCGAAGACTCGCCGACACTCCTCCTTCCAAATATTTCAAGTTATAATCAAAATCAGTCGAGTTCTTTTTGGGCTTGTTCCTTGAAATTCAGTTTGTAACACCAAATCCCTCCACCAATCGAAGAACAAGGAACATCTATGATCTGGAATGAGATAAGTCAAAGGATTTTTCTTCCACACTAGATTAGCGTCTCCACAGAAAAATAGACAGTGCATGAGTGATTCTGGAGCTGACTTGCAAATTAGACAAGTTGTCGAAGTGGATGGGAACCGTTGGTGGATGAGAAGCAGAACAAGAAGCTTACTATGGAGAATTTTCCACGCAAAGAGCAAAATCTTGTGAGAAATTTTCAGCTTCTATAAATGACTCCAAACTGACATCTGTTGCATGAAGTTTGGATAAAATTCAATGGAGTTATGGTAAAATTGGTAAGCAATTTTGTACCCAGATACAACATCATATGTTTTTCCTCTGTTTATTATCCATTGAATTATGTTTTCACCTTCTCCTGGGGTTATGGAGAGGATTCACTTAACAATTTTTGGAGGGAAAAGATTTGAGATTAATACTTTGTTCCACGATTTATTTGACAAAAACAGGTCTTTCACCTATAACAAATGGTAACTATCTGATAGTAGTACCACAGATGGTGGAACAGTGAAGGGATAAGGAGGAGGGAGCCATGGTTTGGATAAGATTCGGATGTCATCAGAACTTACTTTTTAACTAATGCCTTTCTTTACAACTCGCCTCCCTTCAAGAATATTTTGCCAACTCCAAGAAGATAAGGTCCTTACTTCTGCTGTAAGGATAGAATTAAATCTGAAGTATTCACCTTTAAGTATTCTAGAAAGAAGAGAGTTAGGTTGATACACGATTTTTTTTTCAGCACTGTTTACCCAAAAGAGCCAGGTTTTGAGTTCTGAGATCTTTGAAACCAAGCCCGCTTTCTTTCTTAGACCTGGTCATCTTATCTCAACTAATCCACACCATTGGTCTTTCAGAACCTTGCTTCCCCCACCAGAATTGAGTTAGAATACTATGAATTTTATTTAGCAAGTTGTCCATAAGTTTAAAATATGACAATATGTATATTGGTATGACTTCACCAACTGCTCGAAGTAATATCTGTCTTCCTCCATTAGATAACAAGCACATTTTTCATCCTTGTATCCTTTTAAGAACCTTATCTTTGATTGAGTTAAATGTAACTTTTTTTAGAGCGGTTGATAAAGAAAGATAGACCCAAATATTTATCCTGTGCACCTATGTGAGGAATATTCAGCTGTGCTGTTAAAGTCTGAAAACACTTAACACACATATCAAGGCATCGAATGGTAATAAGAGAGAATTAAAATTAGTAATTTAAGGTCAAAGAAGCATGTTTTCAATCATAGAACAAAATTAGGAAGGAAAATGTAAAACATGCGAATTATCTGAATAAGTGTGAGTTTAGTGAGTAAAATCCACTCAATTAAGTACAAAATATACCACGAAATAGTGGTGCATCAGCTGTTAAGGAGGTTCTAATCAACTCTGGAGTGTTATTATTGAAGAATATGACCGATTTACTAAGATTAACTCTTTGTCCACTGAAACTCTCATAAGATTCCAATAATTCTAGAATAGAGGCACAACTATTTTCCAAGGCTTTACCGAATAGAATAGAATCATTAGCGAATAGTAAGTGATATATAGTTGGGCATCTTCTATTTATTTGAATTCCCCGAATGAGACTATTTTGCTCTACTTTGTGTATCAAGAAGGAAAATCCTTCTTCACATAATAAAAAAAAAGGGGATAAAGGGTCACATTGACATATGCCTTTATTTGATTTTAAAAAATCATAAGGTTGACTTTTCACAACAGAGTAAAAAATGGTTGTCAACAATTCACGAATCCAGTCAATGAATCTCGATTCAAAGCCCAACTTCTCCATAATAAACCATAGAAAATGCCACTCCACCCTATCATATGCTTTACTCATATCAAGGTTGAGTGTTATTTCGTCTTCCAAGTTTTGCTTCTTTTGTTTAAGGTAGTGCATACATTCGTGTGCTATAAGAATATTATCAAAAATAAATCTATCTATTAATAATGCACTTTGAGTAGAGCTAATTATCTTGTTCATACACCCTTGGAGTCTGTAGATCCTACCTTCAAAATGATTCTGTAGACAACAGAAGACAAACTGATGGACCTTATTTGAGTCATATCACTCGCATCTGAGACCTTTGGCACTAGACAGATATTGGTGTGGTTAAACCTTTTCAAAATTCTACTTCCAGCAAAGAAACTCTTCATAATTAAGAACACGTCTTCTCCCACTATATTCTAGTAAAATTAAAAGAATTTAGCCGTTATACCGTCCTCTCCTGGTGTACTCTGAGGGTAGATACTAAAAGTAGCTCTTTTTACCTCTATCATAGAAATAGGTCTTATGTGCCTACAATTCTGTGAAAAAAAGGCTCAGAATTCGCCTGATTAGAAGATGTGAAAATAATATTAACGTAGTCCTCAGCCACTTTAACAATATCAGCATTGGTTGTTGCCATATCCTCATTATCCCTCCGCAGATGCCATATCTTATTTCTTCTGCTTCTAGATTTAAATTTTCGATAGAAGAAGTTTGTATTTTGGTCTTCTTCCTTCGGCCATTTAATTCTAGATTTGTCTTTCTAAAAAAAATTTTCGTCCAAATATGTTTTTTCAAACTCAAGTAATTTAGTGTCTCCCATGATGCCTGATGCCCATTTTTGTTCTAGAAGAGCAGTAACTTCTACAATCTCCTTTTTAGAATTAATAGAGTTGTTCTTTTGCCAGAGAACCAATTGGTGTCTAACCAATTTAAACTTTTGAAATAATCTGTACATCGTTAAACCCTTCTATATCTGAGTTCTAGACCTTACTGATAAAGTTATGATTTGTTCTTCACCACACCAACGGAATTGAAACTTGAATCTCTTTTTTTTATCTCTCCCGTCTGTAGCTAGTGTCCAAAAGGAGGGGGCGTGATCAGTACCTGTCTCTGATAGTCTAACGATCGTGGAATGCGAGTATAATTGGGACCAAGATTCATCAGCAAGCACTCTGTCAAGCCTTTCTTGAATTAGTTCACCTTCCTTGCGTCTGTTATTCTAAGTAAATGGTCTACCCACCATTCCCAAATCAATCAACGAGTTATCTCAAATAAAGTAATTAAAGACAGTAATAGAAGAATAAGATTTAGGATTACCACCAAGTTTCTCACCTTGATCAATAATGAAATTGAAATCACCAACAATAACCGATTTACCTTAGAGTTGGAAAAGCACCAAATAGATTTTTGAAAACTGGGATAGTCGAATATTCTCATTGCAATTTAAATAAACGCCTACAAAGTTTCATTCAATGTTGAGAGGGACATTCTTTATCAAGACAGCAATATAGAACTCAGAATAACTGAAAATCTGAACAACAAAATCATCTTTTCACGCGAACACAAATCCACCCGCACTACTAAACAGATCAACAATTTGTCAATTAGAGTAGTCATAAACCCTGAATTTTCTTTCCATCTATTGAGATTGATTTTTGTTTTCATAAAGAAAAACCAACTCAGGGGAGTGGGATTGAACAATCACTTTAAGGTTGTGAACTATCAAAAGTCTCTGCAAACTCCGACAATTCGAGGATAACATTCTCATCATGAGTATTGGGATGCTATTGACAGGCTGGCACACTCAGCAATTAGCTTTTATTTAGCATACATCTTCTTGGCCACAAACTATGTGTCTGCCTTCAATACTCGTTGAGTTCCGATGTGGATTTACTCTCTTTTGGGATTGATGATACGAATGAAAATGTGATAATAGAATAGGAGAAATATAATAAGAATAAAAAAAATGGAAGAAAGAGAAAAAATTGTAAAGAACGAATTCAAATAAAAAAAGATGATTTACAAAAATAAGAAGAGAATTAAAGAATTAAGGTTAAAAAAAAAAAAAAATTCTTAGAATACAGCAAAGATTCTAACAAATACGTATTTTTTGTATTTTACATTCAATACTCATATAGAATACATATTAAAATATAAAATATACATTTAAATTAATTTAAATTATATATTTATATATAAATATATAATAACTGATTTAGTAGATAATTTTTGATAAATTGATACGTAGATAGCATTTTTTCTTTAAATTGGTTAAAATTGTAAATAATTTTTATTTGAAAAATTACTTATGTGTTAAAAAGATAGATTATGTGTATTATATAATAGTTATTATATATATATATATATATTAACTTGACTATTAATAATCTTAACTAGTATTTTAAAGTATTTATAATGCGTTAAATAGATAGATTATGTGTATTTTACGGTAGTTAATTGATAGGCACTATTTAATTTTTTTATTTATGTTTATTTTAATATTTTTTATATGAAAAATAATAGTAAATGTAAAATTTGTTAACATGATAAATTATTTGATTCTTTTAGCCAATAATTTGGGATTCAAATTTTAAGAATACTAAGAAAAATAGTTTAACAAACGTGTTTTAAAATCATATATTAAAATTATTATTAATAAAAGTTTTTAAATTATTCTTTTGATAAATAAATAATAAATATATTAAAACCTTAAACTTTATATATTTTCTATAAAAAATTTCAACTATAATCTTAATATATATTTTTATAACATAATTTAGTTAAATTATATCTATATTCTTAAGGGAGAACAAAACATAAATGATATAAAACTCAAGCAAATACCTCAATCCTCTCGAAATTATAATTAACAATGCAAAGTTTTAAGATTTAGGGATTACCGTCAGTGGGTTGTGAATTTGGCACTAAATGACAAAGAAAAAATAAAAAAATCAAAGAAGAAAGTAAATAGCTAAGCCACGTTACAGCCGGTGCAAATTGTGCAAAAGACAACAACTACCAAGAATTCGTTTTGACCTCGTATGGATGATTAAATAGGATTTTGCTTATTAACATAACGGGTTTTTTCCCGATAATGTTTTTAAGGAAACCTGTTTAAGAATGAGTGATAATTCAATTTAGTTTCTCAAGTTTTATTTATGATTTTTTTTGTGTCTATTTTTTATTCAATTTAATCATTTAATATTTAAACATTTGATTCTTTAATTTCAACTATTCAAAATGGTTTTCTAAAATTAATTATCTAATTCAATTTAATTCTTTAATTTTAACGAATTCAAAATGATTCTCAAATTTGATTTTGTGATTTCATTCATTTTACAAATTTAATAATTTAATTTAATTCGGTCACTCTATCACTTAACATTAAAGGTGTTTGTGGTGCAATTTGGATCGATTTTGAATTAAAAATTTTTCAAATCTAAATACTAACTTTATTTGCAGTGTAGTTTAGATTGGATTTTTTTTTAAACTGATCCAATCCAATCTGATTTCAAGTGGTTTTGGTTGGATTGGATTTGAAGTTTTATAAATTAAAAAAAATAAATATACATAACAAATTTCAACATTAAATTCTAAATACCAACAATAATATAACAAATTTTAACATTATCTTAAAAAACCAACAATAACATAACAATAGAAATAAAATTATATGTTAGTTAAAATAAATAAGTAAATCTCATTTTGAACATAAAATATTTAGTAAATAATAATAATACATGAATATTGAATAATATAAAAATGTATAACAAATTAAAAATATTATAAGTAAAATTGTAAATATAATAATAAAATAATAATATTATAACACATTGTATGGTTTGCATTGGATTGAATCGGTTTTGAGAAATAGATCCGAAATCTTATCCGATCCTTACGGTTTGCAAAAAATAGAATCCAATCAAATTCAAATTAGTGTGGTTTTAATCGATTTTCGCTTTGAATTGGATTAGATGAATGATTTAATTTGGATCGGTTTAAATTTATACACCTCAGCTTAACATTCATAAAATAGTAATAAAAGAGTGGTCAAATTAGGTTAAAACGTCAAATTTAAAAATTAAATTTAGTTAATGAAAATTTAAAGACCAAATTAGATCATAGAATGCAACCAATTATATGGACATAATTATTAGTATGAACCAAAAGGCCTTTATTAAAGGGCGGCTTATCAGTGACAATATTATTATTATTCATGAATTTATGCACTATTTAAAAATTAAAAGGTAGAGAGATTATGATATTGTTCTCAAATTCGACATGAGTAAAGCATACGTTCGAGTAGAGTAAAATTTTGTATAGGAGATACTTAAAAGACTGAAATTTTGTTAGAAATGGATAGATTAGATGAGGAAATGTGTCACTATGGTTTTTTATTCTATTACTGTAGAAGAAAATTTATAGGGCTTCTTTAAGCCAACAAGAGGTCTTCGACAGAAAAATTCTCTTTCACCTTATTTTTTTCTAATTTGTGCAGAGGGTTTATCTCATCTGTTCCACAGAAGAGAACAGAATCAAGACTTCATAGGTCTAAAGTTAAATCGAAGGTGTTCTACTCTTAGCCATTTATTCTTTGCTGACAACTCTATCCTCTTTGATAAAACAACTATCCAAATTTGTCATAATTTACTAAACATTTTACTACAGTAAAGTGAGATAAGCGGACAGATAATTAACCTCAACAAGCCTTTAGTATTCTTCATTCAAAATATTCTCCCGAATCTGAGACTAGAGCTTGCTAACATCCTTCAGGTGCCACATATCAGATCTCAGAATAAATACCTAAGTCTTTTTGCAATTGTCCACAAATCAAAGAAAGAAACATCCAGATATATTAAAGATAAAGTGAGCAAGAAGCTGAATGAATGGAAGCAGTCTCTCCTTTCAGTTAGTGAACGAAAAGTACTTATTAAAGTAGTTAAATCAGCATGCCTATTTACACCCTAAACTGCTTTAAGCTTCTAAAGACACTTATTGATAATATATAGAAGAATATGATGAGGTTTTGGTGGGACCAAAGAAACAACAAAAGAAAAATACAGTGGATCAAATGGGACACAGTTTATAAAACTAAAGATAATGAAGGTTTAGGTTTTAGAAACTTAACAACATTTAATCTCACAATGTTAGGAAAACAGTGTTAAAAAATTCTAACCAGATCTGAGTCCCTAGCTCACAAGGTTCTAAAGAGTAGATATTTTTCCTTTTCTTCCTTTATGAACGCTCAATCAGGAAGTAATCCTTCTTGGGCTTGGAGAAGCCTAGTGGAAAGTAGAAAATTGATTGAAAATAGTATAAAATGGCAGGTGGACAATGGTGCACAGATTCATATCTTTAAAGATTATTGGGTCTTAATAAAACCAAATATTTAGAGAACATCTTACTTTTGATCATAACCTAACATGGATTAACCAACTCCTATTGCTAGAAAAAAGATGGAATGAACCTCTAATCAGAAACTGCTTTACTGCACCTATTGCATAACTTATTATTCAGACTTCCATTCAACAAGGTAATGGCAGAATGATATGGGAAAAGGAGAGTAACGGTGTGAACTCAGGATACCGCATAGCCTTCCACTTCTACCATGTTCACCAAGAATTTCTTTCAGGCATAGTTGTCAGAACTGAACCCGTAATCGAATCGATCAGGTTACTGGGTCACTAAGTTACTGGTTCAATCGGTAGATCACTGGTCGAACCAATTAATCCGGTATAATTAAATAATTATATAAAATTTAATTTTTTTTATTATAAGTACTTTTAATTTGTTTTTATAAACATAATTATCATTTTCAAATTTTAATACTTTATTAATTATTTTATATTTATTTTATTATTATGTTATTATAGGTGAAAACTAGCATACAGTTATTTTCATGTGAAATTGATGTTTAAGAACCATTAGACAATTTGATAAGTTTGACTAAATATCATCTAACGATTTTCAACTATCAACTTCATATGAAGACAACTGCATGTGAGTCTTTACCTATTATTATATACTACAAGTATTATTGAAAAAATAATATTAATAGATATCATATAATCATAAAAAAAATAAATTGTGATTAATAAAATTTTTTAGTTTATCTTTTTAATTTATATATATTTAATAAAATTTATAGTTAAATAAAATATAATTGATTTAAAAATGAGTGACTTTAAAACTAAATTAAATTGAATATAAATAAAATAAAAAATTATTATAATTTATATATAGAGTAAATAACCATTTCTAATCATGAAAGATTTGAATGCTGACATTTTTAACCATAAAAGATGGAAATTAAAAGTATACCCATGAAAGATAGACTTTTGCAGACAAAATTATTCAAATCCTAAAAAATTAAATACAATTCCCAAATTATCCTCTAATATAACCTAACTTTAATCTTTAATTTTACTCTACACCACCATTTTCCCAATTTTAAATCCTACCACCGCTCTCATCTCTAACTACTACCGTTACTACCGCCATCACCATTACCACCAGTGCCATCACCACTTCTACTGCTCCTAGACACTACCCCAACACACGTTCAATTCCACCATGACTATCCATTATCATCATCAATGAAGACGTAGAACCCACACATCGTAAAACTCACCAAATCCAAAACTTTATTTATCTCTCGTACATTCTCTTCTGTTTTTATCAAAATCCAATCATAGATCCCATTTCATGTAAAAACGGAAAAAAAAGAATTGCTTTGTTTTTTCCAAAATAAAAAATACCCAGATAGCAAAGAGAAAGAACACAATTAAAAGATTTCACCATTTTCCAATTTTTGTACCATTGGCCTCGTTTTCTCCTTCACCTTATTCTTCATAATCCTCTTCTGATTTGGCTTCCTAAGCATTTCAACTCTTCTTCTGCCACAAAGCTCTTTCTCTCCATGAAACACCCAAAACAAACTATATAACGGAACTGCAACCCCAATACCCACAAAAAACAGAACAACAACACTACATACCCACTTCACCAAACACAACATAATGGTGGACGTGAACCAGAGGATGACTGATCTAAATCCGGCCCACATAGTGGGCTTGTGTCGCCTATCGTCCCAGGCCGCATCCGTTCTAACCACTTCCGCACCATCCTTGCTCCCGGTAAAAAATGGCCTCCTTTCATTCTCTTCGCTCATCGATAAAGTCATAAAGCCTCTACGCAAGTCAGGTGTTCAGGTCCAATCGGATCTCTCCGACGCTGAGTTCGCACGCGCCGAGGCCGAGTTCGGTTCCGCCCTCCCGCCAGACCTCCGTGCCATATTCGCTACCGAAATTTCCATGGGCTTGGCTTCTCCGATTGGCACTTCGCAAGTGACGGCGGTGGTGATGGTGATGGTGATGGTGATGGTGGCAGTAATGTAGTTGTGGATAAAAGTGGTGGTAGGGTTTGAGATCGGAGAAATAGTGATATGGGGTAAAATTAGAGGTTAGAGTTAAGATATATTATGAGGATAATTTGGGAATTGTATTTAATTTTTTAGGATTCGGATAATTTTATCTGCAAAAGCCTATCTTCCATGGGTATAATTTTAATTTTTATCTTTTATGGATAAAAATGTCAATGTTCGAATCTTTCATAGTTAAAAATAGTTATTTTCTCTTATATATATTACTAAAAAACATTGTAGCTTGGTGGTATAATTATACTTGTTGTATTTTAGAGTTAAGGAGTTCAAAATCCATGTTAACCATTTTGAAAAATAGCGGACCTAAGCTTGGATCAGATCAATGTTGAATCTGGTTTATTGATTTTTGGATTGAACTTACCAATCCGATCCAATTTTAATAACTATACTTTGAGGGCTCTTTCAACATAAGATTCTATGGCGTGGCGGTCAATTTGGTCTCACTCAAAAGCCAACCAAGTACAAAGCATATGCTCTGGATGCAACTTGGCATTTGGCAATGGTGGTTATTCATTACTCAAATAATTAGAAATGGCGGAAATTGCTAGGACGACACAAAATAATATACTTTCTATTTTGGTGGCCTATTTTTTTTTTTATCGAAAATAGGAAAACTCGAACCTGCAACCTCTTAGATGAATATGGAGAGATTATGCAATTTGAACTATAACTCATTGGTTTTTGGTGACCTATTTAGGACCACATATTTTATTTTATTACATAAATAAAATTTTTACTTTTGATAAAAAAAAATATATAATATACTTAAATATTGTATCTGTAATATTTTAGGATGGAAAATTATCCAATTCATTTTTCTTAAAAAAAAAATACCATAGAATATTGCCATGGAATCTGGAAGAAGAATGCTTGCATTTTTTTTTTGTTAGGGCCAATAGGCCCATGAGACGAACCCGAACCCACGATGCTGCAGCAAGGTCCTGAAATAGAATGCTTTCATTTCTGGCTCTAGAATTTGAAATATTATGGACGGAATGGTGTGTTGATCCAGTAACAGCCCATATAATAGAGCCCAAATATTATCACTTTTGTTTTTGGGTAAAAAATATTAGGATTTGGATTCTCTGAATTTTAAAACTTACTTTAAAGAGAAAAGTATGATCTATCACCATTTATTTCATAGGTGAAATCAAGAAAAAAAATGAGAAAAAAAATATTCAATGGTGAGAGATTTAACTTTATCTTTTAAAGTGAAAATCTAAAATTTAGAAGATACAAATTCAAAATATTATAACTTTAGCTGGGGGCTACCTTCCTCTTGGACTTCAAAAGGCCCAAAATTCCCAGGAAATGGTTATAAGGGAAAAAAGAGATAATCCAAATTTACTGAGCCAGATTTCATTTTTGGACAAAATACAACTCTATTTTATAGTGACCTTATTGTCAACCCCTGAACCCAGCACTTTTTTAGTTTTTTCAAACCCAGGGATGTTTCATTATATTTTCTTATAGTGAGCCCAAACAGCTGAGCCTTTAGTTTAGTGATCCATCGTCATGCCTCTTAAAATGCTGTATCTTGGTTCAAGTTTTACTAGAGACAGTAGATGAACCATTAATAGTGACCAAAAAAGAAACAAAATAGCTATATAAAATTAATTTAGGTTGATTTAGTAGTTACCTCTAAAAAATATCAATGAAAAAAATAGCTATATAAAAAATTGTATTTCTCACTCCTAGTTTCATGCTTATAAAAGCTAAATATCCCTAAATCATTTATGCTAATTACAAAAAGTAAAAAAATTACTCTTCCCTAATAAACTATGCTTTAAAATGTTGAAGGCATCGCCAAGCAACTGATATTTAATTTTTATTTATTCAGATTGTTTTCTAGAAATCATTTTCCAATAAATTAATATAAATCTAGCTATTAGTATAAAGAACTTATCAAGCCTTATACAACAATTCCTTTCTAGAAATAAAGGTAGTGATTGTTTTGAGGTACTAAAATAGAGATTAAAAAACTGATATTTAATATCATATTTGTTGGTTTAAAGATTAATATTAAAATTTGTCTTTATCTCCAAAATTTTAGTATTTTAGTATCTCTAAAAATGAAGACTCAGAAGACTAAAATTTTTAGAGATAGAAACTAAAATTTTAATAACATTTTATACATAAAATACCTTCATTTTAATTAATTAATTCTAATTTTACCTTTTATACAAATTAAATTAGAATTTCATTCTTGTTTCAATTTTTGTCTCTCACTTTACACCAAACAGAATACTGAGATTTATTTCAATCTTTATCTTTTAGTCTCTCTCTCAGTCTCAATCTTTTTATTTCTATCTCTCCACCAAACCCTACCAAAGTAATTCTCATTTAAAATATAATAATTAATAATTAGTAATAATAATAAATTAATAATCATGCTTATGCCTACCCTAATTATTCTGTTCCCTAACTTATCCGCGTAGAGTGCGTGTGTAATCACGTTAGTACGTGCCCTTATGTTATGTCCCTTGGTTAATACGAAAAATTAAGAGGGGGCCACAAACACAAAATGGTTCAACTCTAGGAAGCAAAGTCACACTATTTCTGGTGAACCTTCGTTTTGTGTCCGTTTTCACAAACATTCATATTATTAGATTACGTGGCCTAAACCTCATTGCATGCATATCACAGTCATACGGATATTTTTCACCATTAAAGATTCTCATCATACTTGATTAAAACGTAACACCTCGGCTTATTAAGATATGTATTAGTAACACCAATTGTTTTTGTCACAAAATTTCTAATTTGATCCCCGTTTTTTTATTGTGCTTCTCTGCTTGATTCACCTGAATTTGACGTTGCCTAAAACGTAGTTAGTACTTGGGACCTAATTAATATTTACTCGTTTTAGTTAAGTTTAACATTTTTTGTGGTTTGCGTGCAATTTAAATATTTGTATATACACCTTTGAATTTCAGTTACTATGTACTAATACTTCTATAATCTAATTAGATGCGTGTTTTTGCAAGACTATTTATTTTAAATAATAAATAATTAAAATTAAACATTTTTTATTGAGGCGATGTTATAAAATTAGATATTTTTATATAGCAATATAGATAAACTTTTTTTTTTGACGTGACCTTTGAATATGCATTAGAATTACTTGAATAATGACAATGAAAGTCGTAGATTCTTGTTAATTTAGTCGGTAGGTGATTGTAACCTTTTGTGATATCACCACCACAATTGTTAAAGCACACAGTATGATCAACAAGTGTTAGTACATAGTTGTTCTATGCGAAAAAAATTGACAAGAAAGATATGGTTTAATCTTTGTCCCGCGGGCCTAGCTATAATGATCTATGATCTTACATTAATGTTTAATAAATTTTCCTTTTTCTATACTCCAACCCTAGATAGGGATTTTTTTTATTTAAATAAAAAATTCATTATTTACAAAATTAAATTAGGACAAGGAAACTTATTCATTTGTATATTTAGTGTTATTTTTACAGAAAACAAATTTTGTACGAATTTTTTTTATTGTTGTGTCAGAAAATATATGGTGTATTTTTTATTCTGTCTTCACAGGCAGAAAAAATGAAAACGAATAAAAAAATGTTTATTTTCACTATATCTGCCTGCAAAAATAGAGAGAAAAAATATACTATATTTTCGCTGATATAGTCACCAAAAATTATACAAACCTTGTTTTCTCCATTTTTAACTAAAAAAAAAAACATTAAATGCACAAATTAGTAATTTCTGTATTCTAGCTTAATTTTGTAAATAATAAATTTTTTTATTTAAATACAAAATCCCTACCCTAGATTTCATTCGTTTTTCATGAAAATAATTGAAGCAAGAAAGGCTTATCCATTTGTAAGTTGATTATTGGGAAAGATGTAGTATTCTAGGATTGTTACGCTTGTTGATTAAAAAGAAATTGTCTCAATTTTTTAATTCTAATTTTCCCTGTCTATCTCTCAAACTAGACATTTTCGAAAATATTAAAGAACGTTAAGTCTGTTTTTCTGTTTTTAAATTTTATAAAAGAAAAAGAAAAAAAAAAGTAAAAAAATAAAAATACAAATCAATAGCACCCTTAATTCGTAAAGAAAGAAAAACCTGTGGGACTTTAATTAACGATGGTTTATGTTTTGTTCATTGTTTTGTTTTGTGACTTTTGCCTTTGTCACACACTATAATTATTTGCAAAGGGATAAGGGTAGTTAAATCAACTGTCAGAATAGATAGAAAGTAGAGAGTATTTTTGTGTGGGACACTCATATAAAGCATTGCAAGTAGTAAAGCCTATTCTGATCTTCCACTTGTGGTGTAGCCATTGTTGTAGTCTTCCACGTCATTGTGTGAATTGGTGAAGATTCCTTCTTTTTTGATACGATTTTCTTCGAAATTGTTCAAATATTTTGCTACTGATTTTCTCATTATATAAATGATTTACATTGTCAAACATTATTCAATGGGGTATAGAAGTGAAGTGATTAAGTGTAGAAATAGAGAAATTATTTTTAATATATGGAGTTGAAGATGGTGTATTCCTGGATTAGTTGAATATTAATATTTGAAGTGTATTATAATATTGTAGATATATAGAAAATGTGTTGGTTAAAATATTAATCAGTATTCATATGCATGTATTTTGACAAAATAATGACACTTGTCTAACATATCATAAGTGTTGTCAGAATAATGATATGTGTTAACTTTTTACTTACAAAATTCATTCATTTGTAATTACATTAAATAATTTTATTTTCAATAAAAATATTAATATTTTTTTTCATATAAAAAAAATTAGCTATAGAAATACTCGAATAGAATTATTTATTAGAGTTTGATTGAGATGTTCGTTAAAATTGTGTTTTATCTGTTATTTTCCCTACACATAGAAAGAGATAGAAAAAAAATACTAAAAATTAAACATACACAATACATGACAAGAAATAAATTTGTTAACTTGTTTAGTAATTAAGTGGAAAGGAGAAACTATATATAAATCACAACCTCGTCAAAATATCAATATTATCTTATGACAAACTACCACAATCACCATTTCTTCATTGTCATCACAATGTAATTGAACCACTACTATTAATAACTCTTAACCTAATATGAAAATCAATCCAATAAAACGACACAAAACATTCTAACAAATATTAATCAAAATCAAATAAATAAAAAAATCAAACATATACAAATTTAAGAAAAATACAAAAATGCAACAAATACAAAGATGGATTTGGAAAGCGAAGGTGATATCATCTCGGATCTAAAAGTTTGCAACGCCACAGAAGAAGGCAAACACGATGAAAGGCAGAGGAATAGTAGTGGTGCGGGTGCCATAGAGGAGGTGGAGAAGAGAGATATACGAGAATAAAAAAGAAAATATAAACAAAAAATGAGGTATATAGTAAAAAAATATCTCATGTTCTAAATCTATGTCTCAAGTCTTAACTGGTCAGAAAACAAATAGGAAAGACATATATTTTGTGTGTAGTTATTTGTCATCATATCCATAAAAAAATTGTCCTAGCCAACAAATCTTGGACATGTACTAGACAAAGGACATATTAAAGAAGTAAAAAGGAAAATTTTTTTTCTTTTTAAGTTTTTTATAATTTTAGTATACTTTTAAAATATTAAATGCATACAAAAATTAATAATTTTAATTTTTTTTATAAATGTCTTAAAAATACATATTAACTTATTATTTGTTAAATTTAAATTTGACACATATTCAATTTAGCATATGAATTTCATTTAATTATTCTTCTTCTTCACAAAAAACAAAGAACACTATTTTTTTTAGAAAAAATCCAAGCCTCTAATTTATATAATGGTTAATATAAAAAATTATGTTAATTATTTTACTAATTAAAAAGTTCATTCTAATTAATTACATTTTTTTATTTCTTAAAAATTTTACAAATAGTGTTAGTTATATTAATATAAAAAGTACCCTAATTAATCTTACATAATTTTTCTTATATGTTCAAAAAATTGCTTTTAAATAATGGATGAAATTTGGCCATTATTTATGCCCATATCATCATCATCATCATCATCATCATCAATAGCATTGTACGTGGAAATTCTTAAGGGGGCAAAATAAAATCTCTCTCCCATCAGTGACCGAAAGTGATAATTTTCGTGGAATTGCAATAAAGAAAGCATTCGTATATACAAAGACATGAATCGACGATCGATCTCATGATGTTAATTGTTATCCATTTCGTTAGCTTTATATCTACACCAATCTTTTCAATCTAATATCCCAACATCAAACGTCATAGGAACCTTTAAACTTCTTCTTCCTAATAATTAGGATAATTGACGATAATAAAATAAATATAAATCCAAATTATACAAATGCTCTGAATAAAAGATAACTATATATTTATTTTAAACAAATTTATATAAATTGATTCAAACAAACTCGATTTATGGGAGTACACGTCAATCGAATTAATCCGATTTGACTTATCAACAAAATAAAGTATTTAAATAAATTGAATTAGACCAATTTAATTTACTAAAACAGGTGAAAAATTGTACCCATAGTATACTAATTTTTTAATAAATTTAATTAGTCTAATTTAATTTATTATTATAAAAATATATGTGTTGATCAAGAAAAATATATTTTTCGATTAAGGCGAAGTAATTCGAAGTGATGAAGAAATCGAAAAATTTAAACGTTTTTCGAAAAAGATACACACTTAAGCATGGGTTGGAGGTAATCGATACGGATTCGATTACATTTATTTTATTAAATCGAATAAGTCAAATTGAACAAGACTTTCTAGACAAGTAATCGAACAAGATGTTCGAATAAACAAATCGAGCAGTTATAGTAATGGAGAAGTTAGAGGCTTCCATCACGCGAGAAAATAATGGAAAATGTGTACAGACAAAAGGCGAGAATAGTTACCAAGGATTATGCATTCAAGACTGTGATTTTGTAATTAATTATAATTAATTGACAGTTACCAGAAGTAGATTATAAATACTAAGAAATTTTAGGGAATAAAGGTTGGAATTTTAATTCAGAAAAACACTCAAGCACACTCATATCCCAGAGAATTCCTGAGTCTGCGATCGAGTAACTTTTCTGTAGGGTTCCTTCCATATTTTCATTCTTTCAATTTATCTTTCTGTAAACTTTATTCTTTCAAGTAAATTTATCTTTCAAGTACTTTTAATCTTCATTGTCTAATTTATATTCCTGCATTTTAGATTTTCATGTCAAAGCTCTTTCGACCCAGTCAAAGGGACTTTACTGCTTTCTTTCAATTTCAATGCAAACTTTTCTGTTTTCAGCATATTTCCTTTTCGAAAACTTTACTTTTTCATTCCTTTTCTTGAATTATAAAGTTTAGTCTATTTTTATTCCCAATCCTCGTCTAATCAAAGACACTTTGATGCACTTTTAGAAAGCTGGTACCTGCAAAGAGGAGTAGGTTTCGCTCCCAGACCACTAGATATCGAACCACCATCGATTTGCTAAAAATCGACAAACAAATTGGCACGCCCGGTAGGACAGTTTAAAATTTTGAAGTGCGTCAAATAAGTATTTTGTGGTATCATTCAGTGTATGCGATTACGAAGTGGAAAGATCATTCACATGGCTGATGAAATGTCAAATGTGAATGGTGGTTCATCCACCAATGATAGTATACCAGTGTCTGTGCAATAAGCGGATGTAACTTCACGTTCGGAAAGTGCAATCGGAACAGAGAGTATAGCAGTTACGACTGTTCAAACTGGAAATGCTGGACGTAATACTCGTCCACATGGTACCTTGCCACCATTCCAGCCTCCATTGACCGTTGGTTGGCCTCCATATGGTCTTCCTCCTGGTTATACCCCACCAGTGGGTGGTTTCGTTTTACCTATTCATTTTGGGAATACAAGTGGAGGGAGTAACTCTCAAAACCCACAACAACATTCCGAGTATTCTCGCAATTATAATGTGGGCTCTACTTCGAATGCTGCAAATTCAATGACAGTATATCGACAACAAGTAGAGGAAAGTCATCATGACTTAGTCAATTTATTGACTCAACAAATGACTACAATTCTGAACCCTATGATAGCTGATCACGAATCGAAATTCGAGCGCCTTGCTGGACAAGTCGAACGAATTGCTCGAATTGTTGATTATGATGAGGGTGAAGGGCATAATGCCAAAGGAAACAATGAAGGATTCAGGAATGAATTCCAAAATGAAAATAATGTTTTTAATAGAGAAAATCCTCATATAGTTCCTCATGGGCAAAATGCTGATGACTTTTTAGCCATATTACATACTAATCATGGCGGTGAACGTTATCAAGTCACCAGAATTGTAGAAGAAGTTCTTAATCGAATTGGTCTGAATGTTGGTTTTATGAATCAACCCCACTTTGTGTCTACTTTTTCCCAAGTTGTTCAAATGGTTGAAGTGCCAAGAGGGGTGAAAAATCCAAAGATAAGCACAAAGTTTGCTGGGGAAGTTGGAGAATCAACTACTGAACATGTTGTTCGATACTTGGTTGAGATTGGAAACTTAGCCAATGATGAAAATTTGAAAATGAAGTTTTTTTCTTCTTCGTTAACGAAGAATGCATTTACTTGGTTTTCGAATCTTAGACCAAATTCAGTGACAACATGGAATCAGTTAGAGACTGCTTTTCACGCTCAATTCTATCGAGGGAAAATGAATGTAGCAGTTACTGATTTAGTAGCCTTGAAACGTGAATATGGTGAAATTATTTGATGATTACATGATATGTTTCAAGAATGCTAGGAGCAGATGCTACGTTTCATTACCTGAGAATGAAGTGGTGAAAATAGCAACCATGGGGTTAGGTTTCTATATGCGCAGGAAGTTGCTTAATGTGCATATCCCTGATTTGGCCCATTTGGCTAAAAAGGTTCATCAGACTGAACTTATGAAAAAGGAGAAAGAAAAGTATAGGAGTGAGCAACGATCGAAGAGTAAACCTTTTACTCAAAAAGAAAAAGTTGCTTATGTGACTATGGAGTCCTCAGAGGAAGAAATTGATTTCGAAACAGAGGTCGATTTGGCCGAGTTTAAGAAAGGCCCTCCGTATGTTTGTTTTTTACTCAAAAAGCTTCCTAGTAATGAAAATTTGAATGATTCAAAACTAAAAAGCAGAAAAAAATATAGTTTTGATATCTCAAAATTTGATCAGATTTTTGATGTGTTGCTTAAAGTTAAATAGTTAATTCTGCCTGAGGGTAGAATCTTACTTTCGGTGAAAGATTTAAAAGGAAAACCTTATTACAAACTTCACCAAGCAACAAGTCATTCGACTAACAGTTGTGTTCATTTCAGGGATTTAATTCAGGAAGCAATAATGGAAGGATGGTTGAAATTTGATGACGGCAAGAAAGAAATGAAGGTTGATGTCAATCCCTTCGATGTTGATGCCAGCTTTATCGAGCCATGCTTTGGAGTAAACATGGTTGGCATGTCATATGACTTTGATGTGGCTCTTGATGATTTCGTATCACAGGTGAGGTCTGTGTATCCCAGGGCAGGGGATGGCTTGTTGGACTTTTTGGTTCAACAAAAAATTAAAGACCGTGATGTATCCTTGTGTCCATGGTGTAATGCTGTGTTTGATGCTGAAGCAGCGGCAATCTTTGAGAAGGAGAGAATAAAGAAAGAATTAACTCACAGAGAAGAACAGGCACGTCAGAGGCAACCAATTTGGCGTATCGAGGGCCAGTGTTCCAAGACCCCTCAACAAAGTTCTGCTGCACCTTTAAGCCGATCTCAGGCTATAGGTGTTCAGTAGATTTGAAACTGTCAGAAATTTCAGAAAAGAGATCATCTGTATCGACGCAACCCACAATGGGGACATCAGGGTCCTCCTCGAAATCAGTACCCCTATTATCGTGGTTGGACTAGAGGGTATCCGAGAGGCAGAGGAGGCAGGAAAATTCCAATCAGCATAAGAAGCCTCAGGTGGAAGTGAGCAAGGAGGCAACGCCCTTTGTGCATTCTCGAATTGTCTTTCCGTCTGATGGAGAAACTTGTCCAAAAGGAATTCCATCTCCCGTGAAGATGGAAAAAGGCAAGGCCATTCCTCAAACCTCAGGAATTGATAAGAATAAAGAAGTTGATGTTGATGAAGAGTATTTTGATGAAGGTGATGATGACATGATTAGGACGATTTCGATCATTCCAACCGAATATCTGGGGGAGTATGAAGGTGACCCAGATGAAGATTATGATGTGGAAAATGAGGAAGCCTTTTCCTTCATTCGAATCGAAGATGAGCCGGGGTATTTCCTTCGGCCTACTGAAAAACACATGTCTCATCTCTGCCCTCTCCATATAACTACTACTTTGAGTGGGATAAAAGTAGACAAAGTCTTGATTGATGGCGGTGCGATAATCAGTTTGTTGCCTGAAAGGATGTTAATTAAAGTGGGTAAGCATCCTGATGATTTGGTCCCTACAAATATTACTGTGACAGATTTTAGTGGGACTTCGACTCTGGAAAAAGGGCTGGTTACTTTGACTGGGAAGGTTGGCTCATCCGAGCGCAACACTGTGTTTGTGGTGGTTCCATCGAGAGCAAGCTATAATGCTTTATTGGGGCGAGATTGGATCTATGGTGTAGGTGCAGTCCCCTCCACTGTGCATCAAAGTGTTCTTCTGTGGACAAAGGATGGCAAACCTGAAGTCATCAAGGCAGATTTGAACCTTTATGTCGAACAACTGCACGTTGATTTCAGGATGTACAATCCTAAATTGAAACCTTTGAATGTTGATCGGACACTGAATTCTTATAATTGTGAAGATTGCTATTTATCCTTAGAAGGCCTCTCGGTAAAGTTGCGTTACCCAGAGTTGGGGTTTGAACCAACTGGTTGGAACTGTTAGTCTTGAAGATCTTTTGAAGGTTGACCTATGGACCAGGTTGAGGAAGTTTCCGACTACCTGGTAACTTTACGTAATTATTTAAGTAATTCTCATCTTGTAGAAAATAAAGATGGTTCTTCTGATGAAGTTGAATCACATAGGTTTGTTAGTTGTCCTAATTATCATTGTATTAGCTCGATTTCTTCAGTCGAGTCTTGTTCTGATATTTCAAATATATGTAATGAAAGTAATGCTTCGAATCCAATGGCTGAGTTGATAGCAGAAACTCATTGCGTTGAGAATCAAAGTAATGTTAATGAAATAAATAATTCAGTATATTCTATTTCTCATGATATTATTGATTTTACTTCTGATTGCATCTATGATCTAGAACCATTGGGTTTTGAGAAATATTCGGTAAAGGATGATGATCATTATAAAGGGTTCGAATCTCAAGATCCTTTAGAGGAAGTAAATCTGGAGACTCTTGATGATGTTCGAATTACATATATATGTAAAGATCTTGTTGATCATTTTCGAACTGAACTCTTTATTCTTTTACATGAGTTTAAAGATTGTTTTGTTTGGGATTATCATGAGATGCCTGGTCTCGATCGTTCACTTGTGGAACATCGATTAGCATTAAAACCAAATGCTAAACCTGTGAAGAAAACTCCAAGACGTTTTGCTCCAGAAATCAATGAAAAAATTAAAGATGAAATAGAATGCCTGATTAAGGTGAAGTTTATTCGAACTGCACGCTATGTTTAATGGGTCTCGAATATAGTCCCAGTGATGAAGAAAAACGGGAAGTTAAGAGTATGCATTGATTTTTGAGATTTGAATAATGCTACTCCAAAAGATGAATACTTTATGCTAATTGCAGATATGTTAATTGATTCTGCAGCAGAAAATGAAATACTTAGTTTTATGGACAGTTATTCAGGGTATAACCAGATCTTCATTGCGGAAGATGACGTGTCCAAAACTGCTTTTCGTTATCCTGGGGAGTTAGGCACCTATGAGTGGGTGGTTATGCCGTTTGGTTTGAAAAATACTGGCGCAACATATCAGCAGGCAATGAATGCTATTTTTCATGAGTTTATTGGAAAATTTATGGAAGTTTATATTGATGATGTCATGGTTAAATCGATTTCGGTGAGTCAACACATCAATCATTTGAGAAAGGCATTTGTTACCATGAGGAAGAAGGGATTAAAAATGAATCCTTTAAAATGTGCTTTTGGTGTATCTGGCTGGAAATTTTTTAGGCTTCGTTGTTCATAAAAAAGGAATTGCAATTGATAAAAATAAGGCAGATGCAATATTGGCATTATCTGCACCCAAATCGAAGAAAGAAGTGCAGTCTTTTTTAGGCAAGGTAAATTATCTTCGAAGATTCATTTCGAATCTTTCTGATCGAACTCGGGTGTTTGCTCCTTTGATAAGGTTAAAGAATGACTCGCACTTCGAGTGGACAAAAGAGCATCAATTAGCGTTTGATTCGATTAAAGCATATTTGGCTAAGGCTCCGATTATGGCGAATGTTCGTCCACATGAGCCTTTGAAATTATATATTGTAGCATCTGAGAGCACAATTGGGTGTATGTTAGCCTAGTATGATGAAAATGGACATGAACGGGCTGTTTATTACCTTAGTCGAGTTCTAACTGACATCGAAACAAGGTATTCCCCGATTGAGAAATTGTGTTTGTCTCTGTATCATGCTTGTATGAAATTAAAGTGTTATATGGTGGCTAAATCGGTAAAAGTCATTGCGCAAACTGACTTAATCAAATATATGTTAAGCTTCCCAATGTTACGCGGGCGATTAGGTAAGTGGATGCTAGCATTAACAGAGTTTGATCTACAGTATGTCCCAGCCAAAGCTGTAAAAGGACAGGTCATTACAGATTTTCTTGTGGATAATTCGAAAGATCTGAATGATCAGGGGGCAAATGTAATCGAGGTGAAAATTGATTATTGGACGTTGTATTTTGATGGGTCGAAGCATAAAGATGACGCAGGAGTTGGAATTCTAATTGTTTCACCAGAGGGGTTTCCATCGAAATTTCTATTCGAATTAAAATATTCTTGTTCGAATAATGAGGTAGAGTACGAAGCTTTGATTTTGGGCCTCGAAATATTAATTAATAAAGGAGTTTTGGAAGTCCAGATATTAGGGGATTTCCAGTTGGTTTTGAAGTAGTTATCGAAGGAATTTAAGTGCAATAATGAAAGGTTGCAGAAGTCTTTGACAACTGCTTGGAAGTTGTTAACTTCTTTTCGAAAAGTTTCTTTGGTTCACATTCCAAAGATTCATAATGAGATTGCTAATGAATTAGCCCAAATTGCTTCGAGATATAAAATCGGTCCAAGAACTCTTAAGAAATTGGCCAGTATTCATCAAATTTTAGTACCTGCAAATGAAAGAGACATTTTGTGCATGGACGAATGGGAAGATTCTGATTGGAGGAAGCCTATTGCTCAGTATTTGAAAGATCCTAATATTCCAAACGATAGAAAGATGAAATTGCAAGCAATAAATTTTGTCTTAATGGCTGATGAGTTGTATAAGAAAGGGATTGATGGGAGTTTATTGAGATGTTTAGGCCAAAATGACCAGAATATTGCTTTGGGTGAAGTCCACAATGGGATATACGGTGCCCATCAGGCTGGAAAGAAAATGAGATTAGTGTTATATTGCAATCATGTATACTGGCCATCCATGATAAAAGATTGCAGCTATTATGCAAAGGCATGTCAAGAATGCCAGAAACATAGCTCGATACAGCAAATCCCAGCATCAGAATTACATTCGATAATAAAACCATGGCCATTTAGAGGTTGGACTTTAGATTTAATTGGGTTAATTCACCCTCCTTCATCAAAACATCACAAGTTTATCTTATAGCAATTGATTATTTCACATAATGGGTTGAAGCAATTCCCCTGATAGAAGTGAGTCAAAGTGAAATAATAGACTTTATCAAGGAACATATTATCCATCGATTTGGAATTCCTCAAACATTGAGTACTGATTAAGGTACTATGTTCACTGGTCAGCGAATTAAGAATTTTGCAGCCTCGAGGAATATCAATATGGTTACCTCAACCCCTTATTATGCGCAGGCTAATGGGCAAGTAGATGCAGCAAATAAAATTCTGATAAGTTTGATCAAAAAGCATATCGGGAATAAGCCTCGAACGTGGCATGAGACTTTAAGCCTAAGTTAAACAGAAAAAAAACATCCTACAGTTAGTTTAATTAAAAAAATATTCTAAAATTTACAAAAGAAACATTTCAAATGTAACAAAAAAAAAAAATCCCAAATTCATAAAAAAAATTCCAAGTTAAACAGAAAGAAATTTTCTCAGGTTGAAGGTTCGATGGGATTTCACGAGACCTTGCATGCATAGTCGTACGTCGCGGCCAAGAGAATTGAAAGCGGACCGGAAAGAATAGCGACACCATCTATAGGACTCTCGGTAGCGATTGGCGGCGAATTTCGACAAACGGAACTAGCGGCAACCGGAGCACAATGTCGACGGTCTGATCTCGCCACAAGAAAATACGTTACATGGAGATTGGCGCGTGCAACGAAGAAGTTTCAATGCAAAGGGAACTGGCGCTATGATGCAATTAGTTATGGTAGATGAGGTGACGACCCGACGGTTGCTAGAGCTTCAAGAAACGGCTCTGCGAGGATAGTACGTGGAAGGTGTTTCGCGTTAGGTTTATATAACACGTTTTTAATATTCTAATCTAATTTGTTCAAAAGACTAAACTACCAAAAGTAACCATGAAAGATTGATTTGCTAACAAAAGTAACCATGGAAAATCATAACTCCTCAGATGTCCATAATTGGTTAGCTCCGTCTGTCAAAAATAGCCAAACCTGATGTAGCCTTAACAGAGTGGCATACGTAGACTGTTTTCTTCATTCTTCTTAGTTGGAACCCAATTTTTGTAGGATAAAATCATACCTGAGTACAATCATCCATCGTTATGAGCTACTCCACAGGAGGACCCTGAATTAATTTATTCTCATAGAATTCGAGCAAAGTCAAGGAGGGAAGTAACTACAAGTGAAGGAAGCAAATTTTCAGGAGTTTCACATTCGAAGATGAAGAAGAAGAAAATTCTGGATGGAAGATGTCACTAGGTGAGTATGTTGTCTTGTTAGAATCTTTGACGGTTACAAATCCTGAAAGATGGTTTATTCATTGCCCCTCTTCGAAGGTATGGAACATTATTTATGATAGTTAGATAAGTATAGGGTTCCTCTGCATCTCTGATATTTCGATTTTTTGACTTCTGTAGAGTCGAGATTGCAATTATTTTGTTTGGGTTGATGAAATTGACGGGGGATAGTAAAGTTTGGTAAGGTGTTTGATTAGAATACTCAATGAGCATGAATGTGGTGTTGCTAATCAAGATGTGACGATTGCTCCAATAAACCACAGGGAGAGGAATGTTAACATGGCCATGAAGGTTGAGAAGAAGATTAAAGGTGAAATCAAAGCTATAAGCTGAGAGTATGACTTATGTCTGTGGTTATTTTTGTCAAAGAGAGCTAATCAATTGTGGACATATGAGGAGTTATGATATTCTATGGTTACTTTTGTCAGCAAAACAATCTTTTATGGTTACTTTTGGTGTTTAGTCTGATCAAAATTCTAATTTTCAAAAAATTGTTCAAGTTGACTTACAGTGGAGTTAATTTTCTGTATTGACGTAAATTATCCTAATAATAATAATAATTAACTAAAGCTATATATAAGAGAAAAATAATTGATGAGTAGTCACACTAAACCTTTTCATCAAATTAAAATTAGGGAAAAGAATCATAATAAATGTGTCGTGTGTGGTTGTTGAAGCTGATTCCATTAAGGTTTGTAAGTGTAACGAACGATGAATCGCCAAATTAAAGTGGGTGTGACACAGGATTAAAAAACTTTCGGATAGCAATCAGATTTAGGGAAGAATATGACGATATGTGTTTGTATTGAGCTGCTTTTGGTTAAACTTTTTGTCTGTCTTATTTTAAAATGAAGTTAGGTTTAATTTGAGCTAACTAGCCTAGCTAGCTAGAACTAGAAAGATGTTTCAGCATACTCTGTGATTATAATATTATCTTCGATGCGTTGTCACGTTATTAAAATATTATCTTATATTAAGATATGTATATTTGAAATCATTTATAATGTGTATGAGTATGACGTATTTTGATAGTGCCTTCAAAAGAAAAAATATCTCTTAAGAAAACTATGTAGAATAATAACGTGTATGACGTGCGTATATTGGGATTTCAAAGACATAACTCGGACAAGTGGATAACGGTTTTATTCATAACTGTCAACGTTATTTTACCGTGAATATTTATATTCTTGCCTTTGACATTTATTATTATCATTATTTAATTGTTTGTGGCCTCTACGAGTATACATGTCCCATCCAACGTGAAGATTCGGTCTGGATTCAAATATTTTAGAGGCTAATTTGATATGATTTTATCAGATCTACGATCGAGTACATATCTCAAAAATAGATCCAATCATTATTTAGATTTGAGTATGGGTCAAGATGAACTCGGCATCCTAAGAGAATTAAAAAAATGTATATATATATATTTTAAATTAATTTTAATATTATGTTATATTAATTATAATCTTATTGTTTTATTTTTAATCACACTTGTTGAATTAGAAAATAAATCAAAGAAGTATCAAATTAAAATTTATAAACCAATTCAAGTTCAAATATAAATATTAACTTTTTGTAACAAATTTCTTCTTTTTAAATAAGTGCATCATAAATAAATTTTTTTATGAATAATTTTTTTTTATAAATTATTGTTAAAACTTTAAATACCCGATTTGAACCCGATATAATTGTGACTCGAAAATATTTAGATTTCATCAAATTTAAAGCCGAAAGAGAGTCTTAAAATAAACCTGGTGTATATTTAAGACCGAATCTAAATTAGAATAAATCTGATTTTACTCGACTCATATACACTCCTCATGTAGTCACCAAAAAAAATATACACTCCTCCTGTCATTGTAAAATTGATGTATAAGTTTACTTTAGTTGAAGTCAACCCAATACTCAGTAAAGGGTAAACTCTTGCAACTTTTGGCTCTGGAGAGGAGTCTTGTTTAACTTAATGTTTGGTAAAAGGATGACAAAAATGAAGTTTGTAAGAGATAGAAGGTGAACTTCGTTACAATTGTGAAAGTCAAATCTTTCTAATTATATCAATTATCATACATGCACAATTAAACTTAAATGTGTCCATTTAAAATGATTTTATATTATTATATCATTAAATAAAATGAATGTACAAATTAAAAATATATGTTTATTTTGGATGAAAAAAGCTTAATTATTTATTTGATCATTGTTATTCGGCACACATAATATGATAACAATAAATCAATAAATAGGTCTGTTAAACATGAATAGAGCCTATAGAGGTGAAAATAGCAGATGATACTATCATGCATATAATTAGTTGGTTTGAATTTGATCTGTGATTTATTATAGTTTTTTTTTAAATATTAAATTTATCCTAACTTAAAGTCTGTTAAAATTAAAGGTCTAATATATATTTTTTATTGAAAGGAAAAATAAAAATATTTAAAAAATTATTTATATGCAATATACGTAATTTAATATTTATAATAATATTTAAACTTTTAAAGTATTTAAAATATGAAAAATATTTCTAATAAAATATAACAAATTTAAAAATTTTAATAATTTTTTAATTATAAAAAACTATGTATATATTTATTTATATTTTAAACTAGTTTAAATCTTGAACTATTTTATAATAAGTCAAATCAAATTAAATCGAATACACATCAAATTATAGGTCCTGAACTCCTTATAGATTATGTTTTAAGTATGTTAAATAAATAAATCTTCTTAAAATGACAATTTTTGTAATCCTCTTAAAAAAGTGTGCTAACCCACCAGAATAAATAGGTTAGATTCAATTAATTTTATATTTGTATTTATTTAATATATATTTTTAGTTTTTATAAACGTTAAACACAAGTAAATAATTATATTTATCTATTTTATTATATAAAAATTGAGTTTTTGTATTTAATGATGGAGTTGACGTGGCATGATCCGAAGAATGTTTTTCGATTTAATTATTTTAATTCATTCAATATAATTTATTACAATGACTTAATTATATCAACTAATTGATTTGATTTGATATTTAAATATCATTGTAATCTATTATAATTTATATTACTTGATTAATTATACTATGTTAATTGTAATTCGTTATATTAGTTAATTAGTTTATTTATTTATAAAATTTGAAATAAAATAAATTATTTGTTATTTATTCTAATTAAATTCATTAAATTTAATTATATATTATATATGAATTAATAATAATTTATAAATCACTTTGATGGAGCTTTATTTATTTATATATATATATAAACGAGTAATGTCCTATCACTTTATTCGCCCTATCACTTTATTCAAGTAATGCCCTATCACTTTATATTATATATATTAACAAAATATTATATATGTCTTAAGGAAATATTATATAGTATTATATAAACTTTCCAATATTATTATAGAGTATTAGAAAATTATTCTTTATGACAATTATTCTTAGTGGAATAGTGTATTTCGTATACGAATAAGTTACTCATTAGTTGTTTGTCGTGTAATAAAGAATTAAAAGACTAAAATAACCCATATTTTTATAGTAAATTGTCTGAAATGACCAACTCTTGCGATTGGTGATGGCTAAGATCCGAACTTAACGATGAATTTGGACAAAGAGAAAACTACCTGTATCCCATATAATTAATTCTAACACGCCGACCCAAAGCCTTTTTTTGGGTCTTTTCTCTCCCAGCAGGCAAACAGAGACGTTAGCAATGGAGAACGGCAACTTCAGATCGGCGAAGACGAGAAGACTGGCTGCTCCTATGGCGACGGGATTGTGCCGACGAGGAGGTCGAGGACGATCGGGGATGCTAATGTGACCAGAGAAGTTAGATAGCGGACCGACAAGAGGGAACTTTTACTGATGCCGTTGTCCTTCAGATTGGCGTTGCACCGGGATGCTTCCGATCATGTAACTGATGAAGGTGAGTTGCTACAAGAAAGACATAGATTCAGGTCTTATTTTCATACCCTTTTTATTCTGTACGTTTTGATTTGCCAATATTTATTATATAGAATGAGTGGTTTATTTTCAACTCAAATCTTTTTTTGTTTTTTAAATCATCAAGACAAATTTTTTTTCTTTTGGATTATGGAGTATCTGTGATTTCGTATGCACTCCAATTTTAAAATGATTTACCCAAAAATATACCTCTTTTTATATGCTGTAAAAGCCTAAGAAGCGTGGTCTTACAATTTTATTGCGCGTGTCTTGCTAGAATTTACTTTTGCTCTTATTTTTGTCACCAGAAAAAAAATGATTAGGCGATATGATTTGATGGAGATGATTGCACTACCAAAAGAATGTTGGAAGATTCATGTTAGAATGATCAGACTTTGGTCTCTACTGAATTTTAAAGACCCCAAATCCATTAGCTCCATTGAAATGGTGTTGATGGATGAGCAAGTACCTCTAATTTTATCCACACACACAATTATTTCTCTGCTTTCATACACTTAGTCTATATTTTCTGATAATATTGATAAGGTGATTGATGCTCATAAAATATACAATGTCTGATGCATAGATTATTACTTCACTACTTTCATACACTTAATCTATATTTAAAGTTTATATAAAACTTTGATTATGTTCGTCATGAGACAACCTGACCCCTCAGGAAAACTTACCATGAATGGTTAGTGAAATTTGTTTAGCTAGCACGTTATTTCGATGACAATAATGTTAAGTATTAGGTTAGTGGAGGATTAATATTAGCTAGGATCAATTTGTCTCTTAAAAAGGTTAGGATTGGTTAGAAATATCTTTGTTCCTCGTGATCCTACACTTGTATGATTCTCACCCTCTTAATTGTCACAATTTTAACTTTAGCAGTCTTTGCTTTTCTTGGGACTATTTATTTAAAAACCAAAAAAAGGTTAATCAGTTAAAAAAATTAACCATATTTGTTTAGGTTCTGATTTTACAAAAACAAAACACCATAATACCTTAATGCTTAAATAAGTAACATTCAAAGCCGTTTAGACTCTTGAATTTCAAATTCTAGAGACCATCTTCTCTGTTTGGTTTTTTGGTTAACAAGTAACAACCCCCAAAGAGGTTAAAAGATATAAAGGAGAACTTGATTCGATGGTGAGGGGGAGATGACAACAAATATTGGAATTGTGGCAACAGTAAAAGTTTGGATAGGGGTAAAGGAGGACAAATACTATTCCTAACATCTATCAAAAGAAAATTTGATCCTTCATTAATTTTAACCATCTTCTATATAACACTTACCGTTCATGCATGATTGTCATCACAATAACGTGCTGTTAGATAAGTTCCATTAATTTATGGTGAATTTTATGAAAGGGATCCCGTAGTCTCATAATAAGTAGCAGTAGAGTCGAATTATCTCTTATTTCTCTATAATTTAGTTAATTATTAAATATTTTGTATCTTATTTATTTGAGATGGTAGTTCGTGAACCTTTTCTCTTTTTTGGATCAAGATCTTCTAAAGTGAGGAAGTTAGTAAAGTAATAAAGTGAGGAGTTAATCATTCTTAAATTAATATAGTAGGACACACATTTTACGAAAGTGACAAAATCAATTGTGATTAACTCTTCAATTTATCACTTTCGCAATTTACTCACTTTAATGGATCCAAATCTACCATAGCATTGGTAGCCTACTTCCTCCGGATAGTCTACGACCAACATTTGCCTAACTATATATCTATGACACAAAAAATAAAATTGATAATCGGATAGACACACTTCAATAATTTTCATACAACCAGTCAAAGATTTTAGTTATTTTTTATCTGTGAGAGAGAATAACATAAATTTTATTGTATTTTTTTTGTGTGCAGTTCCAATGAAGCTATAAATGAACGGGATAGGAAAATTGTGGTAATATTAAGAAATGTGCTAGATAAATATAATAGTTTGTCAAAGAGTTTTCGCTGAGCAAGAGATAGGTACCAACAGAAAAATTGCACAAACATAAAGTTTAAGTTGATTAGTAAAAGAACTACAGATGGCAGGACATACAACTTGCCATCTGCATCTGAAGTGGCTGCATTTATTGTTGGCGATGTCGAACAACTAAGCAAAGATAAAAATATTATTATAGAGAGTCAAACTAGAAAGCTCCAACGGATTGATGTTTTTCACCCATCTTATTTAGCCTTGCAATATCCATTGTTGTTTCCGTATGGGGAGGATGGATTTTGTTTGGGTAGATTCTATCTCCGCTAGGCCTACAAAGAAAAATAAAATAATCACTTTACGACAATTTTTTGCTTTTCAACTACAGAAAAGGACGGATGAATCTCCGTTAATTTTGATATCAAAGAGATTATTTCAACAGTTTCTGGTAGATGCCTACACAATGGTGGAATCAGAGAGGTTAAAATTTTTTAGGTGTAAACAACCACAGTTGAGGGTTAATAAATACAAATATTTGCATGAAAGTCTTATAAATGGGGATGTAGATGCTACAAGGCTTGGCAAAAGAATCATTCTTCCTGATACTTTTACCGGTGGACCTAGGTACATGATGAATAATTGCAAAGATGCATTTGTAATTTGCAGATATGCAGGATATCCTAGCTATTTTATCATTATGACCTATAACCCTGAATGGGATGAGATAAAAAGAGAAGTGACTCCCATTGGATTGAAGGCAGAAGATCGTCCTAATATATTGTGTCGAGTTTTCTAGACCAAGCTTGATGGTTTGATTGATGACCTAAAAGAGGGAATAATCTTTGGCAAAATACTGAGATGTAAGTCTTTGTTTATGCAACACCTTATTAAAATCTTATGGTTTAATGTTTTACTCATTTGTCTTTTTCAATTTTCAGATGTTTGCACTATAGAGTTTCAAAAGAGAGGGCTTCCGCATACACATATCCTTTTATTCATGAATAACGAGTTCAAGCCACAAATACCAGATGACATAGACAAACATATAATAGCTGAGATTCCTGATAAAAATAAAAGGCCAAATTTACATGGAGCAGTTCAAAATTACATGGTACATGGTCCATGTGGTCCGTACAACAAGAATTCACCTTGCATGAAGAATGGATCATGTTCAATGTTTTATCCAAAAGAGTTTAGGCAGCGAACACTAATTGATGAAGCCGGATTTCCCAAATATAGGCATACTGATAACGGTCGAACAGTGAAGAAAAGGGAATGTGTACTGGACAATAAGTTCATTTTTCTGTATAATCCAAAATTGTTGCTCAAGTTCGGGTGCCACATAAATATGGAATACAAATGCCAAACAAGTTCTATTAAGTATCTGTTTAAGTATGCACACAAGGACAATGATCGCGTAACAGCTACCCTATACAACGCTGGTGATTCGTCAGAAGCCACACAAGCTGTTGACGAAATTAGAAATTACTATGATTGTAGATAAATTTTGGCATGTGAGGCAGTCTGGCATTTATTTGGATATGAAATCTAAGAGAAAGAACCATTTGTGATTAGACTTTCACTCTTTTTGGAGGATGAGCAACCTGCGGTTTATAGTGAAACTTCTAATGTGAATGATATCATCGAAAGAGTAGTATCTCATAAGTCTATATTTTTGGGATGGATGGCGGTGAACATGTCATATCCCTATGCTCGAAGTCTGACTTATACTGAGTTTCCAACCAAGTTTGTTTGGAAGGACGATGCTTCAAAGTGGTTTCCTCGAAAGTAAGGCTTTGCAATTGGAAGGTTGACTCATGTACCTGCACATAATGACGAGTTTATATTCAATTTTGATCTTATTTATTTGATGATTTAAATTTAAAATCTTAACAATATATACCCCACGTCAATTTTATTCGATTTATCTACACTAGAAAACAAATGTTCAAATAACTTTCAATAGTTATAATCTAACGCTCTATAGATTATACAATTTTAGAATTGTTCTCTATTTTTTAGAAAAAATAATTTTTTTACGCATGTGTGGCTACATAATAATTGAAATCGCGTAGCCTAATTCATTTAGCAACTTAAAAGTGGGATTTTAACCAAGTTTTTTGCAGCAAATACCAAAGAATATTACCAACGAGTTCTCTTGAATACTCAAAGAGGATGTATGGATTTTTGAGATATAAGAACAGTAGGAGGAACAATTCATGCTACTTATAGAGATGCATGCTTCGCTCTTGGACTCTTGCAAGATGACAGAGAATTCATGTATGCAATTAAGGAAGCAAGCTCGTGGGCCTCAGGATCATATGTTAGGAGGTTGTTTGTCATTCTATTAACATCCAACAATATCTCAAGACCAGAACATGTCTAGGATAGATGTTGGCATGAACTCTTAGATGATATTTTGTATCGACAAAGAATCGTTAATGAACATGAGGGGTGAGTTTTTATTAATTGCAATTATAAAAGTCCTTTATTATTGATCATTTTTAGTTTGATTGAATTTTTATAGTATCGTATAATATGCAGAGTTAACCATGTTAGATGATGAGATTAAGTAGTTATGCTTAATGGATATAGGCAAGATCTTACATTCCTATGGTAAAACCTTAAAAGACTATCCTTCTATGCCTTTAGCAACTGAAGTTGATAGTTCTTTGTTAACCGAAAGTGTTATCAGGGAAGAGCTAAACTTTAACAGGGATGAGTTAAAGAAAAATGCCTTAGACATGTTAGCCATCACAACACCTGAGCAGAAATATACGTTCGATAAAATTGTTACAACTGTGTATTGTGATGAAGGGGGGGTTTCTTTGTGTATGGTCATGGGGGTACTGGAAAAATATTTCTCTGGAACTTTATGTCCGCTGAGATTTGCTCAAGGGGTGATATTGTGTTAAATGTTGCTTCAAGTGGTATTGCATATTTACTTCTTCCTAATGGAAGAATGGTACACTCAAGGTTCAAAATACCGCTGAATATAACTGAGAATTCTGTATGTAACATCAAACCTGGTTCCCCTCAAGCAATTCTATTGTTGAAAGCCAAACTTATAATTTGGGATGAGGCTCCAATGGTTAGTAAGTACTGCTATGAAGTACTTGATAAATGCTTGGGTGATATCGTGAGGTTTTCTCCAACATATAACAAAGATTTACCCTTTCGGGAAAAAGTGATTGTACTAGGTAGAGACTTTAGACAAATCCTTTCTGTCATTCTACGAGGATTGAGACAAGATATCGTTCATTCAACCGTGAATTCAATTTACCTTTGAAAGTTTTGTCAGGTGCTCAAACTAACAAAAAAATATTAGACTTTCTGTAGGGACAACTGCTTCATATCAAGATGAGACAAAGGAATTTAGTGAGTGGTTATTGAAAGTTGGTGATGGTCTAATAGGTGACAATATAGATGGTGAATCTGAGATATGTCTTCCAGAAGATATTGTTATTCCTTCTTCAGACCAGGCATTTGATGAGTTGGTTCATTTTTCTTATCTAAATATTTTGGAAAACATGTCTTCAAAGGATTTTTTCAAAGCAAGAACTATACTGGCTCCCACGCTGGACATCGTTGAAGTGGTCAACAACCATCTGATGGCTATCATTCTTGGAGGGAAAAAAGTATATCTTAGTTCGGATTCAATTTGTATGGATGAAGGGAATATTGAGAGTTAACTAGATCTCTATGGTCCTGAATTACTGAATAGCATAAATTGCTCTGGTTTGTCTTCATATAAATTAATATTCAAGGTTGGTGCTCTGGTGATGTTACTGAAGAATATTGACCAATCCAGTGGTCTTTGTAATGGTACAAGACTACGAGTTAGGAAGCTTGAAAATTATGTCATAGAATGTGAAGTCTTAACAGGTAACAATATTGGTCATATTACTTTGATTCCAAGAATGAATATGGTACCAACAAATGAAACCATCCCAGTTAGATTTCAACGAAGACAGTTTCCCATAATATTATCATTTGCCATGACAATTAATAAGTCTCAGGGACAAACTTTATGTCATGTTGGATTGTACTTGTCCAAACCAGTTTTTACACATGGCCAACTATATGTGGCACTTTCAAAAGTTAAGAGCAAGAGAGATTTAAAAGTTTTACTTATGAATCACGTAGGAATGTCTGCAAATTCAACCATCAATGTTATTTATAGAGAAGTCTTTAAAAAAATAGGATTCTAATGTAAATATTTAAATTTTATTTTAAATTCTGTATTGAAATCGATGTATAATTATTTTACTTTTAAAAAGTGTAAAATGATGATTATTCATTATTTTTAAGTTAAAATTTGATTTTAATAATAATTTTATAAGTTTTTTAAAATAATAATTATTGTGTGTGTGTTTTTTTTTAAATATCCAAACATAAAAACTTTTTTTACTTTTATAAATTTTTCCGTGCTGAACATGGGTTCATACACTAGTTTGATAGTATAAAAATAATATAAAATAAAAATAGTAAAAATTCATTTTTTACTAAAAAAGATTGAGGCGTTAACAAAATCGATCACAAATAATTTAAACAAGAGTTGTAATCTTTAATGCTTATTTTTATCCAACATTTCTAACCAAACTCTAAACCCTACATGTGATCCTACCTGACGGTGATCTCTCATAAGTGGCAAATAGTGTTAGTAATGTCATTCAAAACTGTGGGTGTGACTAAAAAGTAAAAACTCTATCTGACTTCGGCTACAAGCTGATTTGAAATGAGATTAAGCTATGTAACACAAAGAAGCAAGATATGCAAAATTGTTGAGGAGTGTATTATGTATGTATGTAACTTTAAACAAACTATGTACATAATATTCTAATAATGCAATACAACTTCAAGAACTCCTTCAATACCCGCTTAGCCTCCTCAGGATCAACACTCTCATATTCAATCTTGTAAAGAGTCCTAAAGTCAAAGCTTGTCTGATCTCATCCACCTCTAATTTCAAACCTTTCCATTCATAAACACTTCTAATATTTCCAAAACCCATGAATTCATTCTCCCCCTTCACCCTAAACTTATTCCTCACCCTCTCCAAAACCCTAGATTCCACTTGCCCAAGCTTCCAGGCTTCGCGACACAATCAAGACCAACCCTAGGGTTCAAATCTTCCTCGTCTTCCTCCATGCAGCTCACTGATATGAGAATTAATGTTGGTTTAAAATTTCACAAAATAGAATCTCGTTGCAAGTATAGTCCAAACCAACAACTTACTCTCAATCAAAGTTTAATTTCATTTGTCACAACACAAACCAATAAAAACCGGGAGTTTTAAATCCCGAGTCGTCTTTCCTCGGACAACACAAATTAGGTGTACATTATTGGTTGTGAAATAAAGGGATTTTGAAATATAAAACGAAAATTAAAAGAACTAAGGGATGAAAGAAATAAGAAGGGATCAAAATTGAAATTAATGCGAGTAAAAAGGAAGTAAGGTCAAAACTAGTGAAAATGCTATAAATGCATAAAAGAGCCTTGACTTGGGAATGAGAATTAAGGAATCCTATCATTATCATAACTATAACTATGACAACTATGATGAGTCAATCTCGCTTCGTCAACCCCTAACATCGAGGAGTAAGTCAAGCAAGCATAATTGACCTTAATCCATAAGTCCTAGCTAACTTACTTATTTCTTAGTAAAAAGCTAGCGTCAATGGAAATAAGAGTCAATTAACTACCCAAGTGTAAAAATCTACTCAAAATTTCCAAGTGGCATTTTCACAAACACTTGGTGGGTATAAAACCAAAACATAGGAAATAGCAAAGAAAAATGAAAATATCACCAAACTATTCACAATATCAACAATAGAAACTCAATCAAGCATAGAGAAATCATAAAGCATCAAATTCATAAACAAAAGATCCAAGAAACCAAAATTCCATATATTAACAAAGTAACTTGAACCATAAGAAAATGTAACAAAGTAATGTAATTAAAGAGTACTTACAAAAGAGATGAGCAAACTTCAAGATCAAAGCTTAAACTATAAAATGCTATAATAAAACTTAAATAAACCCTAAGGGAGAATTTTCTACACTACACTACTCCTACTCCTAAATTATGCTTTCTATCCTAAAAGTGAGCTCTCTAAGCTAATGCTTTGATATGGAATGAAATTTTCTTCATATCGCACTCCAAAATGGCTTCAACACTTAAAAAAATTGGGCTAAAGAGCCTAAAAATTGCGAGCCACGTGCTTCATTAATGAAGTCACGCGCAGGGACTTGTGCGTACGCACAGAGGTGTGCGTACGCACACTTGCTGATTTTGCCACTTGTGCGTACGCACAGAAGGTTGTGCGTATGCACACTTGGCTGTGTGCTTCTCCTTTGTTTTCTTCATGTGTTCTCCCTTTTTGCATGCTTCCTTCCACTTTTGTTTAGCCATTCTTGCCTAATTGAGCTGAAATCACTTAACAAAATACGTCATGGCATCAAATGGCATAAAATTGGAATTAAAATGATCAATTTAAATACAAAAATGCATGTTTTCACATTTAGGTTCAATTTAAGGAGCAATCACAAAAAGTATGCTATTTTAGTGATTAAGTGTGAGTTTATATGATGAAATCTATCCAATTTATGCCAAAATTTATCGTCAAATATGGAATCATTACTCACGTTGTCAATCAAAATAGCCTTTGCCTTTAGTGAACCAATGCACTGATCCTCACGGAGCACTGCACGCTTTGACAAGAGATCCAAATCGGCACCGTCAAAGAAGAGGTTGCGTTGGCGGTAGGTTGCGGCATGGAAGGGTGCGAGCAAGGCAATGATTTTTTTGTGCGAGTCGTTGTTGGGAGGCGAAACTTCACTTCAACTTCCATTGGAGAATGGAGCTCTGAGAGGGAGCGGAGAGTGAGGAAGGAGGGGAATTTAAGGAGAAAGGCCGATACGATGCGGCGAGTATGTCATAGGCTTTGTAACAACTTATTCTTCATTATTGAATTGAATAAAGTTTTGAATAAAACTCTATATCCAAGCAAAATTCGTATCCAAGTCTATCCAAGTTGTTGTAACAACTTTTCAAATTACGCGCTCTTCTCTTTCTCATTCACCATTTCTTTCTCCTTCTCCTTCTCCTCCTCCTCGTATTTCTTCTTCTTCTTCCAAATTTGTGCAGGTTCTTTTTTTTCCTTTCTTCTTCTCCTCCTCTTTCTTCTTCTTCTTCTTCTTCTTCTTCTTCTTCTTCTTCTTCTTTTTCTTCTTCTTCTTCTTCTTCTTCCAACGAAGCACATGCTGACTTCTTCCAAACGAAGCACATGCTGACTTCTTCCAAATTTGCACACGCAGGTTTTTCTTCTTTCCTTCTTCTTTTTCTCCTCTTAGAGATTATCAATTCAATTCAGAACACTTGCGTCCATTCAATTCAAAATAATTCAATTCAATTCATAATGAACCGAATATGTTATTAAGGTGAAACAATTTTATAGTACTAAATGAACGGAACATTATCCATTATAGAAAATAAAATTCAAAACAGCTTTCTGCATAATAAATCGAACACATTATTAAGGTGAAATAATTGTATAGTACTAAATTAATGGAATATTATCCATTATATAAAATCTAATTCAAAACAGCTTTCTGAATAATGAATCGAACACGTCATTAACATGAAACAATTGTATAGTACTAAATGAACGGAACATTATCCATTATATAAAATCAAATTCAAAACACCTATGTCTACAATTTAGAGATTATCAATTCAATTCAATTCAGAACACCTGCGTCCATTCAATTCAATTCAATTTAGCAATTGCATTCCATTCAATTCGATTGAAAAAATAATCTATTAGAAAAATGTTGGTGTTGTTGGTGATGACGATAACGAAAGAGGAGAAGAAGAAGAAGAAAAAGAAGAGGAGGAGGAGGAGGAAGAGGAGAAGCAGAAGAAGAATCTACGTATACGAAGAAGAGGGAGGAGGAGGAGGAGGAGGTATGCGTGAATTTGAAAGAAGAAGAAGAAGAAGAAGAAAAGCGCGTGTAACGACGCTCTTTTAATGAGAGTGGTTTTTATTCGTGTTGGACCTACTTGGATAAACTTAGATGAAAAAATACTTGGATGTATAGCAATACCCTAAAGATATCAATAATCTTGTGTCATCAATAAATGAGAAGTAAGAATGAATTTAAATCTTGTGTCAATAATCCTGATTTTTATTGATAAATTTTTGGGTAGGTTTCCTCTAGACCAATAATTGTTGTACATGACAAACTATCCTTTTGAAGAAAATATGGACACCAATAAAATAAAGGATGATGAGGACTAAAGCAAGCAACTTCACATTCTCTCCTAGAAGCTATTTATATTCTCTCCTTCATCAATTGGAATTTAGGGTTTTGATTTGATGAAGAAAATTAGAAGAAGAATGAAAATATTCAAAGAAATATAAAGGTTTAAATGTCATTACTAATACTATTTGTCACTTATGAGAGCTCATCATCATTCATCACATAGGATATGAAGTTATGAACTAACGGCGTTTCTCACCAAAATAATGTTTTGTTAGAAATGTTAGGCGGTAATAAATATTGAAGATTATAATTTTTGTTTAAATTATTTATGGTCAATTTTGTCAACGTTTTAATTTTTAATGGTAAAAGATAATTATTTATTCAAATAATAGAGATACTTAAAAAATAAAGATTTTAATTATGAAAATGTATATTATTTTATAAAATAAAGAAATTAATAATTGTTGACGTTAGGTAACTTGGATCTTGAGATAGGTTAGCTCGTGAGAGGAAGATGATGAACTTTGAATATATGGTGTTTCATTATGAATGACACGCCTGCTCCCTTCCCGTACCCACTGCCCACAAGCGCTCCTGGTCATAGTAAAGCGAAGGCAAAAAAAGCATTGAAATCGAGGTAGAGATATCTACAAAAGATTTTAATACTCAAGTTAATAGACTGTTTAATTTTTTGAATGGAATGAGACAGAATATTAAAAATAAAATACATAAAACAAAATACAACACTGATATTCCGGGAGTGGAGGCTGAGGAATGGAGGCTGAGGCCGCTTGTTTGGTACTGGCGGGTGGAGAGGAAGTTCAGCAAAAGGATAGGATTGTAATTCTTCCTGAAGAATTGAATGAATGGAGTAATGGGTTTTTGAATTCAAAATTGGAAAGGGTGGTTACTGTGGGAGTTAATGCCAGGAGGAATAACACTGATATTCCGGGATCCCCTGCTAACTATATGGAGACGACTTCTGAGAGAACTATATCCTGGGACTATATTAGGAAAGATATGGGAGGGGAGGATGTTGTAACTAGTGCAGCTAGGAGGGAATTGGGCCTTGAGAAGCCCAATACGCTTTTCACTTGTGCTGGGGACCCGATTCTGCCACAGCTTGCCACGGAAATTTGACTGGGCTTGCTTACACAAGGCCCATATGGTAATGAACTCTCTGATCCAGTGGTCATACGGGTCACAGGTACCCAGGCGCCCGTGGAGCTTAGAGATCCGAAGGAGACTGCTGTGGCTGAGGGTGCGAGTGACGGCGCAGGAGGGCAGGACCAGGGCGGAGCTGATGATGTGAGCGAGGACCGGACCAGGATAGGTGGAGGGAACTGTAAGGTGGGTACTGAACCGAGTTCGCCTGCTTTCGTGGGTGGCGCCAGGGAGTCCATGGAGGTGGTGACGGCTAATGGAGGGAGAGCGGGCCAGGAAGCGGCGAGCGATGGCGGACGGGTTCGAAGGTCGCTGCTGGCCAACAGAAGGACGGAGCCACTGGATAAGCGTCTCCTAGTTACTGACGGGCTGCCGGGGGTTATGGGGGCGGCCCGAAAATTGGTCTATGGAGAGGTAGGGGGCAACGCTGGGTTGGATGAGGCTGACAAATCACAGTCGGTGGGAGTGCAGGTGGTTGAATGGCTTGGCAGAAACTCTGCGGTTGCAGCGGGTTGTCATGGTGGTATGGTCTCTAGGGATGTGGTTTGTAATGCCAGAAGCCTGGGTGAACTAGGTACAGAGGTCAGAGAGGTTCCAAGTGGCAATAGGAATGGCCAGGTGAACAGGGAGGTGACAATGGGTTTGGAAAATGAAGAACCAGATTCAGGAGCTGGGAAGGTTCAATCAGTTGAGACAGTATTTGAGAATGGCAACAGGGACACAGGGACAGATGCAGAGGCTGATGGCTGGGATGCTGGTAGTGTGGCGGGCTCTGAATCCTAGGAAAGTAAATTGGCAAATGACATGCAAGAAAATAAGGAAGCTTGGGAGCTTGCAGTGGAGTCTGGGGCAGTACAGTATAATGAGGAGGACGACATTATGGCAATCCTTCAAGCGCAGAATGAGGCGATAGCTCAGAAGAAAAAGCTGGCTAAACAGAAGGAGAATTGATAAACCACTATTTTATGGTTTATCTTGTACTCAATTGAGTGGTTTTTATCAACTCTTTACCCACTTATTCATACTATTTGCATGGTTTTACATTTGCCTTCCTAATTATGTGCTTTGATTGAAAACATGCTTCTTTGGCCTTAAGTTCCCTATGTTTAAATCTTTTCTTATTACCATTAGATGCCTTGATATGTTTGTTAAGTGATTTCAGAGATTACAGGACAGGAATGGCTCAGAGGATGGAAAGGAAGCATGCAAAAGTTGAAGGAATACAAGAAGTTGGAGAAATTGCTAAGCTATCCAGCCTGACCTCTTTGCACTCAAATAGCTATAACTTTAGCTATAGAGGTCCAAATGACACGGTTCTAGTTGTGTTGGAAAGCTAACGTCTGGAGCTTCGATTTGATATATAATATTCCATAGTTGCTTGATGAGCGGATAATTTATACGCTTTTTGACATTGTTTTTAGTATGTTTTTAGTAGGATCTAGTTACTTTTAGGGATGTTTTTAATAGATTTTGTGTTAAATTTACATTTCTGGACTTTACTATGAGTTTGTGTGTTTTTCTGTAATTTCAGGTAATTTCTGGCTGAAATTGAGGGACTTGAGCAAAAATCAGATTCAGAGGTTGAAAAAGGACTGCTGATGCTGTTGGATTCTGACCTCCCTTCACTCAAAGTGGATTTTCTGGAGCTACAGAACTCGAAATGGCGCGCTTCCAATTGCGTTGGAAAGTAGACATCCAGGGATTTCCAGCAATGTATAATAGTCCATACTTTGGCCAAGAATTGACGACGTAAACTGGCGTTCAACGCCAGCCTTCTGCCCAAATCTGGCGTCCAGCGCCAGAAAAGGATCCAAAACCAGAGTTGAACGCCCAAACTGGCACAGAAACTGGCGTTCAACTCCACAAATGGCCTCTGCACGTGCTACACTTAAGCTCAGCCCAAACACACACCAAGTGGGCCCCGGAAGTGGATTTATACATCAATTACTTACTCATGTAAACCCTAGTGACTAGTTTATTATAAATAGGACCTCTTACTATTGTATTTGACATCTTTGGACACCTGGTTCTTAGATCAGAGGGGCTGGCCTCTCGGCCATGCTTGGACCTATCACTTATGTATTTTCAACGGTAGAGTTTCTACACTCCATAGATTAAGGTGTGGAGCTCTGCTGTTCCTCAAAGATTAATGCAAAGTACTACTGTTTTCTATTCAACTCTTCTTATTTCGCTTCTAAGATATCCATTCACACCCAAGAATGTGATGAAGGTGATGATTATGTGTGACGCTCATCATCCTTCCCCCTTATGAACGCGTGCCTGACAAACACTTTTGTTCTACATGAATTAAGCTAGAATGAGTATCTCTTAGATCTCCTAACCAGAATCTTCGTGGCGTAAGCTAGAATGATGGCGGCATTCAAGAGAATCCGGAAGGTCTAAACCTTGTCTGTGGTATTCTGAGTAGGATTCAATGATTGAATGACTGTGACAAGCTTCAAACTCGCGATTGTTGGGCGTTAGTGACAGACGCAAAAGGAGGGTGAATCCTATTCTAGCATGATCGAGAACCGACAGATGAATAGCCGTGCCGTGACAGGGTGCGTGAGCATATGATTCACTGAGAGGAGGGGATGTAGCCACTGACAACGGTGATGCCCTTGCATACAGCCAGCCATGGAAAGGAGTAAGACTGATTGGATGAAGATAGCAAGAAAGCAGAGGTTCAGAGGAACGAAAAGCATCTCCATTCGCTTATCTGAAATCCCTGCCAATGAATCTACATAAGTATCTCTATCCCTTTTATTATTTATTTTAATCTAAAAAAATATCATGTTTAAATCCGCCTGACTGAGATTTGCAAGGTGACCATAGCTTGCTTCAAGCCAACAATCTCTGTGGGATCGACCCTTACTCACGTATGGTTTATTACTTGGACGACCCAGTACACTTGCTGGTTAGTTGAACGGAGTTGTGTCCACACATAGTAAAGAGCCATAATAATGTTTCCATACAATAACAAAGAGTACTACATTAATGTGATCACAATTTCGTCCACCAAGTTTTTGGCGCCGTTGCCGGGGATTGTTTGTGTTTGGACAACTGACGGTTCATCTTGTTGCTCAGATTAGGTAATTTTCTTTTTGTTTTCTTTTCAAAAAAATTTTTCAAAAAAAAAATTTCTCCCTTGTTTTCGAAAAAATTTTAAAATAAAAATGTTTTCAAAAATAAATTATTCTATGGCTTCAAAATTTTTAAGAATGAATTCTAGTGTTTCATGAAATATGTTGAATCATATCTGGCTGTAAAGCCATACCCAAACTACTTTGGGATTGGTATTCAACTAATCACTCCAGCCCATGTAATTATATGTTAAAGCTTGGCTGGCTGTTAAGCCATGCCAGACCCTTTGATTGGAGCTTTAGACTAACATGGCAAGATTCCTGGAATTCATATTAAAAATTTTGGAATCCTTTCTTTTTCATATAATTTTCGAAAAATATAAAATAAAAATCCAAAAAAATTAGAAAATCATAAAAATAAAAAATATTTTGTGTTTCTTGTTTGAGTCTTGAGTCACATTATAAGTTTGGTGTCACTTGCATATGCATCTTGCATTTTTTCGAAAATTTCATGCATTCATAAGTGTTCTTCATGATCTTCAAGTTGTTCTTGGTAAGTCCTCTTGTTTGATCTTGATGAATTTTTGTTTTGTGTCTTTTCATGTTTATCATATGCATTCTTGAATTCTTAGTGTCTAAGCATTAAAGAATTCTAAGTTTGGTGTCTTGCATGTTTTCTTTGCATTAAAAATTTTTCAAAAATATGTTCTTGATGTTCATCATGACATTCAAAGTGTTCTTGGTGTTCATCTTGACATTCATAGCATTCTTGCATGCATCACATGTTTTGATTTAAAAATTTCATGCATTGCATCTTTTTAGTGTTTTTCTCTTGCATCATAAAAATTTCAAAAATCAAAAAAATATCTTTCCCTTTTTCTCTCATCAAATTCGAAAATTTGGATTGACTTTTTCAAAAATTTTTAAAAATCAAAGTTGTTGCCAATGAGTCAAATCAAATTTTCAATTTGAAAATCTTATCTTCTTCAAAATCTTTTTCAAAAATCAAATCTTTTTCAAAATTTTTAGCTATTTTCGAAAATTTCAAAAATATTTTTCAAAAATCTTTTTCTTATTTTTATATAAAATTTTCGAAAATAACTAATCAATTAATGTTTTGATTCAAAAATTTGAAGTTTGTTACTTGCTTGTTAAGAAAGATTCAAACTTTAAGTTCTAGAATCATATCTTGTGATTTCTTATGAACCAAGTCATTAATTGAGATTTTAAAAATCAAATCTTTTTCAAAACTAATTTCAATCATATCTTTTCAAAAATATCTTCTTATCTTATCTTTTTCAAAAATATCTTCTCAAAATATCTTCTCTAACTTCCTAACTTCTTATCTTTTCAAAATTTGTTTCAACTAACTAACTAACTTTTTGTTTGTTTCTTAACTTTTTCAAAACTACCTAACTAACTCTCTCTCTCTCTAATTTTCGAAAATATCTCTCCCTTTTTCAAAAATTTCTTTTTAATTAACTAATTATTTTTATTTTTTATTTTTGAATTCAAAAATTTTCGAAAAATACTAACTAATTTTCAAAAACCAATTTTCAAAAATCACTAACTCTTTTTCAAAATAATTTTCGAAAATTATTCCTCCCCCATCTCATTCTATTTATTCATTCATGTCCTAACATCTCATCTCACATTCCAATCCTCACAGTTGTGTTTCTTCCTTTACATCACATCCTTTATCTCCCCCTCTTCTTCTACTTACAAAGGGATCCCTATACTGTGGTATAAAGGATCTCTATCATTATTATCATTTTTCTGGCCATTCTTCCTTGTCATATGAGCAGGAGCAAGGATAAGAACATTCTTGTGGAAGCAGATCCAGAACCTAAAAGAACTCTGAAGAGAAAATTAAGAGAAGCTAAAATACAACAATCCAGAGATAATCTTTCAGAAATTTTCGAACAGGCAGAAGAGATGGCAGGCGAAAATAATAATAATGAAAGGAGGATGCTTGGTGACTTCACTGCACCTAATTCCAATTTACATGGAAGAAGCATCTCCATTCCTGCCATTGGAGCAAACAATTTTGAGCTGAAACCTCAATTAGTTTCTCTGATGCAGCAGAACTGCAAGTTTCATGGACTTCCATCTGAAGATCCTTTTCAGTTCTTAACTGAATTCTTGCAGATATGTGATACTGTTAAGACTAATGGAATAGATCCTGAAGTCTACAGGCTCATGCTTTTCCCTTTTGCTGTAAGAGACAGAGCTAGATTATGGTTGGATTCTCAACCCAAAGACAGCCTGAACTCTTGGGATAAGCTGGTCACGACTTTCTTAGCCAAGTACTTTCCTCCTCAAAAGCTGAGCAAGCTTAGAGCGGATAAAATGGGGAAATGGGGAAATGCATCCATTCATGAGGAGGCTCTCATATTTACAATTTTAGGAGTAGATGTAGTTTTTAGAGAGAGAGGTTCTCTCCTCTCTCTTAGGATTATGATTTAGGATTTCTCTTAGTTTTAGGAGTGACTCTCAATCCCAGGTTCTTTATTTTTATTTATTTTTTCAATTTAATTTATTAACATCTATGCCAGATTTAATTTCTTTTGTTAATGCAATTCGAGGTATTTTCAGATTTAAGATTGCTTTGCTTATATTGATGCTTTTAATTTAATTTAGATATTTTTCTCCCTTTTGGCTTTGGTCAAGTGATTGGTAGTACTTGAGTTATCCAACTCAGCAAGTGATTGAAATTGGCAGATTTTGCTTTAGCTAGGATTGCTCTAACACTAGTCTATCCACAGGAGTTGACTAGGACTTGAGAATCAAGCTAATCAGTCCACTTAACCTTCCTTTATTTAATAAAGGCTGACCAAGTGGGATTAAAACCCAATTCTCTTCACACTTGATAAGGATAACTAGGATAGGAATTCCAATTCTTATACCTTTCCAAGAGATTTTATTATTATTATTTTATTTTACTTGTCATATAACATATTCCCTCCTTACTTCCAAAACCCCAATTTACAAACTCATAACCAATAATAAGAACATACCTCCCTGCAATTCCTTGAGAAGATGACCTGAGGTTTGAATACTCGGTTATCAATTTCAAAGGGGTTTGTTACTTGTGACAACCAAAACATTTGTATGAAAGGACTTTTGAAGGTTTAGAAACTATACTTGCAACGAGGATTTATCCGCAAATTTCTAGACCACGCAAAAGTTCTCTCATCAGCATGCCAAGACAATAGATATGGTGGACCCTCTTGTAGTTACCAGCAAGCTCCATCATATGCCAATAAACCATATCCTCAACACAACTTTGAACCACCATACTCACAAGCCCCTTACCACCAAACACCACCATATAACCCTAATCCTTATCCACCACACCAACCACCATATGAACCACGCCCAGAACCACCACCTCAATATTCACCATCTCCATATCCATCAATCCAAGAGCACTATGATCCTACTTATGATAGCCGAGCACAACAAGAATCAAAGGATCGTCTCAAGGAAACAGTGGAAATATTTCATGCAACCCTTCACCAATTAAATCAAGTGATAAATCAATTAGCTTTCCGACGTTCGAACACTCAAGGAACCCCCATGGCTTCATGTGGACAATCTAATGAAGAACGTAGTATGAAGGAGACATTAGAAACTCCGGTGGACAGCAAGGAGCATGAATTTGTACTGGAACAAGTGGAGGAAGCCAAAATTATTGAAGAAGAAGAAGTGGTTGAAGACTTAGGAGCTGCTGAACCTCCTTGGGAAAGTCAAGACATAGAACCTCCTTCAAAGACATTTAAAATTGATGTTGAAGAGGGTGTACAACCTCCAAGACATATCATGGTTGAAGACTTTGAAGAGGTTGATCAAGAGATGGATTCAATCATTGATGAATTCTTATCCGCAATTGAATCCTCTCCCATTGAACTTGACATGGAGATGGAAGAAGAAAAAGCACAACCTCCCACACTCTTGGTGAACAATGAAGAAGAGATTGAATTGGAAGACAACTACAAAGAGGAAGAGGTTGAAATTGAAGAAGCTTGCAAAGAGGTGGAAGCTGTTAAAGAAGAGCCCAGGGGAATGGAGCTTGAAATCACCTTGCCGAAGTTATTGGAGACCCCTCCCCCTAAGTTGCCATCATCCTTCACAACATTCAAGTGGGTAAAATTCATATCCCTTAGCTTTCTAATTCCACTTGAATATGGGCTACTGGAGACGGATGGTCAACTTAGAGCTCTTTGTGGCATTAAGAGTAAGAGGAAGACAGTTAGTGGTTGGAGTTGTCAAGCAAGGTTCAACATGGTTGTGTGCTCAAAGTTTAAATGCAAAGGTTGGTATAAAGCTCAACTGAATGGGTCTAGGAAGCTGTTTAGATGTCTCAGTGAAAAATTCCGACTGTTCACCACCCAAGTGGAAAAATGATGATCAACAAGAAGACGGGTGCAGAAGCAAGATTTGGGACCCCAGAATTCAGTCTAGAAATCAACACTCTTAGGGCCTTGTCACTTGCTTTAACCTGCTTGAAGGCTTTCTGCGCCTAGTTTGGGACCCCAGAGGCCATTGGAATCACAAACATTGGTGGAGATTTCTGGATGAATTCAAGCACAAGCCACCATAACAGGAAGTTCATCCAATGTCCAACTTAAGGACTTTAACTAAAAGTGCTAGGTGGGAGACAACCCACCATGGTATGATCGTTCCTTTTTCATTTTTATTTAGTTTTCTTTGTTTTTGAGTTTTATTTTATTTTATTGTATTGAACCTGGAGTTTTGCATAACATTCATATTAGCATTGCATTCTGCACTTTTCATGCATTAAAAAAAATCACGCACGCGACGCGACAGCGTCGCTGACGCATCCGCGTCACCAGTGCGTTGTGAAAAAAGAAAGTAAACAGAAAGTTACGCGAAAGCGTGGCCGGAGGCGCGCTTTAGGCTCAAACATGCCCACGCGTCCGCGTGACCCACGCGGCCGCGTCATTTGGAAAATAGCCTCCCACGCGTCCGCGTCGCCCACGTGAATGCGTGCTCCAATATATCGACGTAAAAGGGGTGCATGGCTGAAAGTTGTGCTGGAGTAGGGCTGGACTCGTGCTAGAAGCCCAAGTCCTCCCACGCGACCGCGTCACCCACGCGTCCGCGTCATATTGGAAATAAGGCCATCCATGCGATCGCGTCCACCATGCGAACGCGTCACCCTAAAAATTGGCAAAAAGAGTTTCAAACAGAGAGTTGCAGGAACGCGAGGCTGCACTCGCGCCAATCGCACAAATTAGGTCACGGGATCGCGTGACCCACGCATCCGCGTCACCTGACCTTATCGCGCACCACGCGACCGCGTCACTCACGCTTCCGTGTCGCCTGCGCCGCACAACTTATCCAGCTCAGCGCCAAATATCATATCTTTTCTTCCCCCAAATCCTAATTTTTCTTTTCCATTCTTATTTCTTTCTTCTTTTCTTCTTCCTTCTTTACTTTCATTCTCTTTTACTTAATTGCATACTTTCATTCATTGCATTTTAATTTTGTACATATTTTTATTTTCTTTTCTAAATTTATTATTTTCCATTGGTGTTCAAATATTCTTATTCAACTGTTACATCTTTTCTGGTATTTTCTTGGTACTTATGACTTGTTTTATTCTGATTGGGTAACATTATTTAAATCAATGTAAATCTTTTATAATACTCGTACTTCTCTTGCATTGATATGAACTTATACTATCTTGCATTACCCACATTTCCCTCTTCTTTGTTGCAAATTCTGCACCACTGGTATGCCATGTGCTTCTATTGTTTTTTCACGTACATGTTGAAGCTTCAATGTAAATGAGACCCTTATCAATTGGCATTAACCCACACATACTTCATTTATTTTCTTATCTTTATTTCTGGGTTACTTTTCTTCCCTTTTTCTTTCAGGATGGCCACCCGGAAGGGAACTGGAAGACGTTTACATGAGGAGACAGACAAGTCTATCTGCACAATCCTTGAAGAAAAGCATCAGTTGCAGCAACCCGTCCACTTGCACATCTCAGCATGCACCGAGGACGGTGCAATCTTTAAGTGTGGAGAGGTCGATACCGATCTCCATGGGTTAGTTACTCTTCTATCTCAACACCAATGGTTTATTTTCCTTGTTAGTTGTTGCATTTGGATGTTTGATTGCATGATTATTTGATTTTGTGCATATTTTATCACTTGGTTGAAGTAATATTTTCTTTTTCAAGAAACCTTTTAGAGCATTTCACTAATTTGAATAAAATTTAATGTTACACTTGTTTGAAAAAATATTATACTGGAACATGGTTTAGAGCTCGAACACACAAAACCTGTGAGATTTTTGAGCCTATTTGAATTGGTTGTATTTTACCAACCAATATTTTATTTTTGGTGTGTGCTTTTCTCTCTAAAATTGTGATTTTTGTCTTGCTTAATTCTATATTTCCATTATTTGATGTATGCATACACTTACATGATTGAGGCCTTTATTTCACTAAGCTTACATACCCATATGGCCTTACCCTTTTCATTATTCTTTGCAAACCAATTTTGAGCCTATTTTACCCCTTTGTTCTTTACTTTAGCATATCATTAACTCTAAGCGAAAAACAATAATGTCCTTAATTTGAATCCTTGGTTAGCTTAGACTAGTGAGAGTGTTTATGATTTAAATATGGGAAAATTGGGTTTGGAAACATTTGGTTTGAGAATTGAGTATGTTAGAATTTTCTGAAAATGTGAAAGAAATGTTTAGGACATGATTCATGCATCCAATAATTTAATCATATGCATTGAGAAAAATAAAAGAAAAGAAAAAAAATATATATATAATAAAAAAAAGAGAAAAGAAAAAAAATTACAATTAAGCAAAAAAGGGGACAAAATGCCCCAAAGTAAGTGGTGAAAGCAATGCATATGTACTGTACTTGAAATTAGAATGCATGAATATGTGGAAAACATGGTTAATGGATAATTAGATCTGGTATTATGATTACATGGATTGTCTAAAGTTAGGTGGAAAGTTTAAGTTAATTAAGGATTCAGATTTTAGTCCACTTGGCCAAATACAATCCTACCTTGACCCTAACCACATTACAACCCTTAAAAGACCTCTTGATATGTGTATCTGTGCATTAAATTTATGTTGATTGTTAGATGAAGAGAAATCCTTATAAAGCAAGGTTAGTAGAGAATTGAGAGAATCGAACCTTAAACACTTGAGTGATTAGAGTGTATACACTACCAGTGAGGGTTCGATGCTCAATCCCTTGTTCCCGGCTTTCATGAGCTATTTTCTTCTGCAAGTCTATTTGTACTTCATTTTTATGATTCGAATTAGTGAAATCCAGTTCGTATTTCTTCTTGAAAGATTTTTTTACTTTTAACTAAGTAGGTAGAAACATTTTGCATGAAGTTGCATTCATATAGATAGGTTGCATTTCATATTAATCTACCATTCCTCTTCATCTTTATAGCTTCTCTTGAGCTTAGCATGAGGACATGCTATTGTTTAAGTGTGAGGAGGTTGATAAACCACTATTTTATGGTTTATCTTGTACTCAATTGAGTGGTTTTTATCAACTCTTTAACCACTTATTCATACTATTTGCATGGTTTTACATTTGCCTTCCTAATTATGTGCTTTGATTGAAAACATGCTTCTTTGGCCTTAAGTTCCCTATGTTTAAATCCTCTCTTATTACTATTAGATACCTTGATATGTGTGTTAAGTGATTTCAGAGATTATAGGGCAGGAATGGCTCAGAGGATGGAAAGGAAGCATGCAAAAGTGGAAGGAATACAAGAAGTTGGAGAAATTGCTAAGTTGTCCAGCCTGACCTCTTCGCACTCAAATGACTATAACTTTAGCTAGAGAGGTCCAAACGACGCAGTTTCAGTTGTGTTAGAAAGATAACGTCCGGGGCTTCGATTTGATATATAATATGCCATAGTTGCTCTAACGCTAGGTGATGCAAACGCGCGCTCCACGCGGACGAGTCACAGTTCCGAAAATCAGTGTGACAGTTTTCTTCTCCAGCGATTTCTGGGCTGTTTTCGACCCATTTTTCAGCCCAGAAAACACAGATTAGAGGCTATAAAGTGGGAGAATCCATTCATTCATAATAACAAGCTCATAATTCATAATTTTAGTTTTAGATGTGGTTTTAGAGAGAGAGGTTCTCTCCTCTCTCTTAGGATTTAGGATTAGGATTTCTTTTAATTTTAGGATTACTTCTCTTCAAGTACAGGTTCAATGTTCCTCTTATTTATTTTCTACTTTTATTATATACTTTTAATTATTATTTATCTTTTCAATTTGGCTTATGCTACATTCATGTTATGATTTTCTTAATTAATATTATTTGAGGTATTTCAGATTTAAGATTGCTTTGCTTTAGTTATATTGATGCTTTTAATTTAATTTAGATATTTTCTTCCTTTTGGCTTTGGTTAAGTAATTGGTAACGCTTGAGCTGTCAAATAAAGCAGTGGTTGAAATTGGGAGTTGCTCCAATAACTCTAGTCTTTCCATAGGAATTGACTAGGACTTGAGGATTAAGCTAATTAATCCACTTGATTTACCTTCATAGTTAGAGGTTAACAAAGTGGGATTAAAATTCAATTCTCATCACAATTGATAAGGATAGGACTTCCAATTCTATTACCTTGCCAAGAGTTTATTTTATTATTACTATTTTATTTTTCTTATCATTTAACATACTGCTTCCTTACTTTCAAAACCCCCCAATTTACAAGACTCATAACCAATAATAAGAACATACTTCCCTGCAATTCCTTGAGAAGACGACCCGAGGTTTAAATAATCGGTTATCAATTTTAAAGGGATTTGTTACTTGTGACAACCAAAACATTTGTAAGAAAGGTTGATTGCTTGGTTTAGTAACTATACTTGCAACGAGAGTTTACTATAACTTCTAAACCATCAATCTTTAGTTCTTCAAGAATGCAAGAAGGAGTCGTCCGAAAACCCGGAAAAAGGTGTGTCTTAATGCGTTAAAATGATTTTTAGCTCTTGGAATGTTAGGGGGGGTGTCAGGAGTTGGTAAGGTGAGTATGGTGAAGAACCTTAAGAAAAAATTTAATCTGAATATGCTAGGCTTGATAGAGACTAATAAAATAGCTCTGAATAAATTTGATGTAGTGCAACTATGGGGACATGATGTAGTTAAATAGGAGGTTGTTGGGGCAGCAGGTGCGTCAGGAGGTCTACTGTTGATGTGGGATGAGTTGATGTTTACGATGAACAACTGTTATAAAGGAGATAAGTGCCTGTGTGTGGAGGGTGTACTGGTGAAAAATGGCTTCCGTTGTGCTTTCTGTTTAGTGTATGGTGCGCATACAAGGGAAGACAAGCTTGCTGTGTGGGAAGAGTTAAGTTTCTTATCTGGGTTATACCAAGTAACTTTTTGTTATATGGGGGACTTCAATGAGATTACTCAAGTGGAAGAACGGAAAGGAGCTTCCACCTTACCAGTGTCTGCAGTAGAATTTAAAGCATGGATGCAGGAGATGGAGCTAGTAGACCTTGCACTATCTGATCGTATGTTCACATGGTTCAGAGGCCAGTCGTGCAATCGCATTGATAGAGTGCTGGTTAGCCTGGAGTGGATAGAAGAGTTTCCTGATATAAGGCTTAAAGGAGGACCTAGAGGTTTGTCAGACCACTGCCCACTGATTGTGGATGTCACGCGGGTGAGGGTGGGACCGAGACCTTTTTGGAGCCTGGACTCCTGGTTTACTCATGACGGGTTCTTGCGGACAGTCAGGGAGGAATGGAGGAGAATCGGTGATGTACAGTTCATAGACAAGCTGAAGGCTCTAACGGTTCCGCTTGGCAGATGGCATAGAGATAATTTTGGAAACATGGATGGAAGAATTACTCGGTTTGAGAAGGAGATTAAGAAGGTGGACGACTTGGTGAGCAATGGAGTGTATGACGGGACCATGGAAGCAAGGAGGAAGGCACTTGTAAGCTCTTGTAAAATATGGTATATGGGGAAGGAATTACATTAGAAGCAGTTGTCACGCTCCAGACATACAAAGGAGATGGACAGGAATACTCGGTACTTCCACAATCTAGCTTCAGCACGGAGGCAGAACAATCGGATTGATGCCTTAATGATTAATGGAAGGTTAGTAAGGAATCAAGGCAGGATCAAAGTTGCCATTTGCGATTTCTATAAGCCCTTGTACCATCAAGAGACATCGCCTATTATAGGATTCTGTGATGGACTGGTAAAATAGTTAAGTGAGGCAGAGGCAACAGAGCTAGATTTGTTGTCCTCGGTTGAAGAAATAAAGGATGCAGTCTGGGACTGTGGGTCAACGAAGGCACCGGACAGTAATGGGTACAATATGAATTTCATCAAGAAGTGTTGGGAAGAGGTAGGTAGGGAGTTCACTGAAGCTGTGATGGGATTTTTTCAGTCAGCTACTCTACCTCGGGATTCAAATGTTACCTGGGTGGCATTGGCGCTGAAGTTTATTGGCGCAAAAGAAATAAAAGATCTCCACCCGATTAGTATGGTCGGTTGTGTGTACAAGGTCATCTCTAAGGTGTTGGTTCGAAGGATGCGGAAGGTTATGCCTGGTTTAGTAGGGGAGACTCAGAGTGCCTTTGTGAAGGGCAGAAAAATTCACGATGGGGCCCTGATTGCTTGCGAAACTGTGCATTGGCTAAAGTCAAGAAAAAGAGCTCAGCAATTATTAAACTGGATTTTCAGAAGGCTTATGATAGAGTGAAGTGGAGTTTTGTGGATATTGTGTTGCATAAGATGGGGTTCGGACTTAAGTGGAGAGAATGGATTAAGGAATGTGTATGCTCTGCATCAATGTCGGTTCTGATAAATGGGTCCCCTTCTAAGCCGTTAAAAATGGAAAGGGGCCTTCGACAAGGCGACCCTCTGTCTCCCTTCCTGTTTGTACTGGTTGTTGACGTCCTTCATAGAATAATTGGTGAGGCGGTGAGGAATGGATGTATAGCACCTCTTTTGGTTGGCCGAGATGACATTGAGCTGTCCCACTTGCAGTTTGCCGATGATACTATCCTGTTCTGTCCTCCTGAGGAGACCACTATCAGAAACTACAAATGATTATTGTGGTGCTTCGAGGTGATGTCTGGGTTGAGTATTAACTTTGAGAAATCGAGCTTTATTCCAGTCAACTGTGAGCAACGATGGACAAGGAAGACGTGTAGTTTGCTGGACTGTAAGGAGGCGCCGCTACCAGTCAGGTACTTGGGCATCTCTCTGGGAGCGAACTCGAGGCTTGTGAAGACATGAAAACCAGTTATTGATAAGGTGGAAGAAAAGCTTAGTCTGTGGAAAGCAAAGACGCTAAATAAAGCGGGTAAGCTGGTTCTCATTAAGTCTGTTCTCAATAGTCTACCTATCTACTATCTCAGCTTATACAAGATGCCTAAGACAGTGGCGGAGAAGCTGATTTCACTACAAAGACGGTTCTTGTGGAGTAAAGAGGATGGGAGGCATGGAATGCCGCTCGTGAAATGGGATCTAGTGATGGCTCCCAAAAAGGAAGGTGGGTTGGGGGTTGGGAATGTGGTGGCTCGGAATGCAGCTTTATTGTTCAAGTGGTGGTGGAGGTTTTCAAAGGAGGACTGTCCCTTATGGAAGAAAGTAGTTTGCTCATGTAATCACATGAATCCGTCTGAGATGCTTAGTATCCAGCGTGTGCCTACGAGAGGGGTCCATGAAAGGATATTTGCCTATTACAAATCTTGGAGCCACAGGTGAGGGAGAAGATGATCAATGGCTTGTCCATGGAGTTAGGAAATGGCAGAACAATCCAGTTCTGGGAGGATAGATGGTTACCTAGTGGAGCGTTGAAGGATGAGTTCCCAAGGCTTTTCTCGGTTTCAAACCTTAATGGATCTGTTATAGGGGATTGTGGGTTTTGGGATGGGATAGAGTGGGTTTGGACTTTTCAATGGAGAAGAGAGTTATTCCAATGGGAGTTGGAGCTTGTAAACTAACTTCATGAGAGGTTACAGTCAGTGAGGCCAATACATGAGAGAGAGGATAGTGTGGTGTAGAAGTTTGATAGGTCAGGTATTTTTTCGACTAACTCTTTTGTGCAGGTGCTGCAAGTGGAAACTCTTCCGGAGGAAATCCAGAGCTATAGCTTCACTAGCACTATTTGGAGAGGGATCGTCCCTCCAAGGGTTGAGTTATTTTCTTGGTTTGTGTTGGTTGGCAGGGCGACGACTAAGGACCGCCTGTGTAGATTAGGGGTCCTTGACCGGAATAATGATATGTGTGTTCTATGTTACAAGTCTGTAGAGTCTGCATTTCATCTATTTCTTGGTTGTGAGTTCACTTGGCAGGTGTGGTGTGCTTGGTTATTTGCACTTGGGAGGGTTTGGATAGTGCCAGGTTCTCTCAAGCAACACTTTGAAAGCTGGACAAACGCCTCAGGGAGAAAGATGGAGCGAAAGCCGTGGTTTATTGGGTTCTTTGCAGTTATTTGGGCAATTTGGAAAGAAAGGAATGCCAGAATCTTCAAAGATCATGCATCAGATGTGGTGGACATTATAAGCAGGTCTTTTAGCTTTTCTGAGGAATGGATTGGGGATGCACCCTGTAGTTGTTGATGGCAATGCCAAAGATAACTCGGGGTCACTAGGTTCTTTGAAGTCTTTGACGTGTTGTGTATCTGTTTTATTTATTTTCCAATGCTCCACCTAACGGTGTTGAGCTCTATGCACTTCAAAAAAAAAAAAAAACAAAATATAAAAATTAGTATTTTGTATTTTTTGTGATAAACTAACTATATAATAAAACAAATAATAAAAATTTTAATTTATTTTATTTTTTCTTTTACATAAATTTATTAATTTAGTATTTTAGTATATAATATTTTTATGGGTTAAGTATTGAAATCATCCCTAAGGTCTGGGGTAAAAATCAAAATCGTCCCTGACCTTTTTTGTTATTAAAATCATCATCAACGTTACAAAACGTTATAAAATCGTCATTTTTTATTTTATTTTACCAAATTACCCTTATCAATTAATAAAAATAATATTAAAAAATAAAAAAAACCCTCCCCCCTCCACCTGCACCCCCACTTCCTTATCTCTTCCCTTTCTTCTCTCCAACTACTGCCATTAACTTCCAACAATCTGTCTCTTCTTCTTCATCTTCTTTAGGTACTCTCAGCTTCCAGAACATGCTGCAGCAAGTACCACCTCCAAACTACCCTTCTCATCAACATCATCATGCTATTTTTGTTGCCGCCCAAGTGGGACTGAGACAACAAGCGCATCTTAACAACAACGTGAACAACGAAAACAGGTTGATGAGTGGCAGTAGTAATGATTAATCAAGGGAGGAATGGTCCAGAGAAGAAGTGATGGTCAAGGAGAACTAATGAACTTAACCCCTTAATTGCCCAAAAATTCAGTAACCATACAAATGAAACAAATAAAAAAGCCAAAATTGATTATCAACTAATTATCAAAACAAACAAACAAGAAAAAGAGAACAAACTCCTCAATTGCTTGAAACTGTGATCGAGTTGTGCCTGACTGATCTGGAGCATCTCAGAGACCTGATCTCCGGCCACCGCAGCTTTGTCAAAACTCTCTTTAATGGCTTCCACGATCTCCTTCAAGTCCTTATGCCGCACCACCATCTTCATCTCCATCATCTCCCCATACTTGCTCATTGCGTCATCCTCCTCCGCCACCGGCGCCGCCTTCTTCCCTGCCATCGGAGGCGGCGGCGTCACCAGATCTCCCACCACCGACGATCCCTTATGGAAGACCCCCTCACTGACGATCCGAAAGAATGAGGAAGAAGGAAGTTGAAACTTGGAAAGGAGGATCAGGGGCCTGAGAGTTTGGTTAGATCTGAAAGTAGGAGGAAGGTAAAATTTTGGGGGTGAGAGAGGGGGGAGAGAGACCGAAGAGGCTGGGAGTGGGGTGGGGTGGGGTTTTTTTTTTTAATATTATTTTTATTTTTATTTTAAGGGTAAAATTGTCAAAGTATTATTATTTTTTGTAAAAAGGATGATTTTATAACGTTTTGTAATGTTGGGGAAGATTTTAATAATAAAAAAAAGATCGGGGACGATTTTGATTTTGACCCAAGACGTTAAGAACGAAAAGAATACTTAACTCTATTTTTATTTATGTCTCATCAACTAAATATAATTTTATGTCTTTATGTTTATATTTTAATATTTTATGTTTATAAATAAATAATCAAATATGGTTAAATAATTTAAGAGATATAAAAATTATGTTAGATAACATACAAGAAAAAGTGAAAATTTTGAGTACTTCTAAAATATAAAAAAAAATTGTTAAAAAACAAAGTTTTTATCCGAAATCCTTTCATAATCAATTTTGAATGTTTATCCTAATAATTTAGTTCGAATTTAAAAATTCTGAAATAATTACCTTATTATATGTTTATTATAAATAGTGGATGTCTGCTACCCTCTAGAAGCATTGACATTCACGAGTCACTATATCTGTGGCATTTATTTGGCATGCTTTACCAGAATAATCACCTTCTAATCTCTGCACAAATATTATTATTACTTTACTTATGAGGATAAATTAAATTATTGAAAAAAATAAATAAATAATCTTAAAAATTTTTGTTAGCGTAATTTGACTTAGATTTTGGCATGCTACAAATTACAATACAGGGCAGCTTCATACACCAAGAAATATTGCTTTCCTTGGGTCTCAATCAACATTCTCGCATGTGCCTATTCTGAAGAGTAATGGCCATAAACAGTAAGCAGTGACGAAATTTCATATTAATTTTGTAATCAACAAACAAACCATTATTTACGTGAGTATTTTTTTGACCTTGCAATTAAGTTATTCCGCCCTCAAAAAGGATAATTTCATTTTTTATTTTATTTTTATAATTTTATTTTTTAACCTTGAAAATAAGACAATAGTGCAGTAGTTTAAAACTTTCAAGCTTCAACTATTAAATATATAGTTATTTATACGTGTTTTTATCTATTTATATTTTTAGGATATATAAGTTTCTATGACTAAAATCTCTAAATTTGATCATTTATTATTTTCGAAAGAAATTTAACATATATATATATATATATATATATATATATATATATTACAATAAAATTATTTTCTTTTAATAAATTTGTTCACCATACAAATTCCAAATTTCTACTCTATCTTGTTATTGCCTGCCAATTTTTGTTTTTGTATTTTTTTAAACTATTAAATATTAAAAGAATATATAATTTCACATACATGGCAATAAACTTAAAATTTGTAAAGAGAAAAAAAATTATAATTTTTAAATTTATAAACACTAAAATTTTTATAATTCTAAATATCTAATAACAAATATTCTCCACATATAAGTAATTTTTTTATACAAGTTTATATGAGTCTCTTTAACCTAATTCACTCCACGTGTCACTATCTAACTAACTTTTCAATCAACGCGCGAATATATAACTGCCTTTTTTTAAAAAATTTTGTTTCTATTTTCAAATTTTCTCAGTGTTTTCGATTTACGTTCTCTTCCATCTCTATATTCTCTGCATTTCTTTTCATTTGTTCTCTGCGTTCTCTTTCTTTGTTTTTTATGATTTCCTTCGTTCTCTACGTTTTTGAAATCAAGCTCTAAAATAAGTTTTGAACAGTTATCTCGTTGTTGAATATAATGAATGTTTCAATTCAGATTGTCAATTGAATTAGAGTGAAGTGGATTATTGTTTTGAATCCAATCAAGTGATTGAGGTGTGATTCGATTCTAGTTAATGTTTTCATTAGTAGTTTATGATTCTGTAGGTGAATAATGTTGTTTTTGTTTGTGAAAATTGTTGTTCATCGTTGATGGGTTGAATTGAATGTAATGTAAGAGTTCTGCATTAAAGAAAATATTTTTGTGTATTTGCAGTAAATTTCGGTGTAAAACTAAGATATTTATGTGTATCGTTTAAGAATTTTTGGTGTATGTTTACTGATAAATTCTGTATAATTCAAAATTCTTCTTCTCCCTCTTCATCTTCTGCTGCTTCTTTTTTTTTTTTCATCATCATCATCATCATCACCATCTTCTTCTTCTTCTTCTTCTTCTTTTTCTTATTCATCTTTTCCTTCTTGTTTTACGTTCTCACGTTTCTTTTTATTTTACATTTTTAATAAGAATAAAAATAAAAAAATTAAATAAAGAAGAAAAAGAAACACATAATGCATGTTGTCAAACTCGCGAGTCTAAATAAACTCGTGGAGCTGACCTAAACTTGACTCGTGAGTTAACTCGTAGACTTGTACGAGTTCACCTGTTATGAAGTTTATATATATATATATATATATATATATATATATATATATATATATATATATCTTAAAAGTACATAATAAATTAAAATAACAAATACTTTAAAATACACATTTAAATCCTCTATAATTATTCTTATACAAATATAACATAAAACACACAAAATTAAAAATTCTAAATCTGTAATACTAAATCTTTAATTGAACATTGAATAATATCAAATAATCAAATTAACTCTAGTCAAAAGAATTAATTACTAATCAGCCATAAATGGATGAACCATCTGGCCATCTAACATAAACGATAAGTAATAGGCTAAAATTAGAAGCAATAAAATTTAAAAAAAAAACCTAAATCAAGAAGCAAAGGCTCAAAGAAAGGGCAAAAGTCATACAAAAAATAGAGGATACAGAAGAAAAGAAGGAGCAAAGTCCCAGCAACAGCAAATCGAAGACAAGGGTTCAGCAGGCAACGGTGGTGAGGGTGCAGCAGCAGCACGAAACGACAGCGACAAAGAGTCATGGATTTCACGATGGCACAAACCAGAACAGAGATAGGACTGTAGGAAAAGTAGTCGAACTCGTGAACGGTGATAACACGATGGAGATGCGGATAGTAGAGATGTGAAGAAATACAAAGCAGAGGACAACATAGGTAAAATTCACAGACAATGGCGCAAATCAGAGCAGAGGTAGCAGATGCAGGTGAACAATGGCAACTCGACGGGGAACGACGACTGCGGCAGAACATGGAGAAAGTGAGACTTGAGAGAAACAATGCAGAAGACTGAGTTTTGAGTGAGTTTTCTTTCATTCTTTGGGAGTGTTATCGTAACCCTAATAAAAAAAGTATTTTTTTGTTTCAAAATGATGCTTTTTTGAGCAAAAATAAAGAAAAACACAAACTCGCTAACTCGGTCCTAGACTCACGAGTTTGTCCGAGTTTGACCGAGTCTAGCCGAGTCTAGTCGAGTTTACTCAGGACAGAGTCTATGCCTGAGTCAACTCGATTCCATATCTAAACTCGTAAACTCGTACGAGTTTACGAGTTAACTCGAGAGTTTGACAATAATAATGCTACAAAATTACTTGAATGAGGATGAACCGACATTCATTCAACTAAAAGAAAGAAAGAAATAAGAAAAAAAAGAAGGAAAAATGCAGCATTAAAGAAAATATTTTTGTATATTTGCGGCAAATTTCGGTGTAAAACTAAGATATTTATGTGTATTATTTAAGAATTTCGGTATTTTTGTATTGATAAGTTTTGTATAATTCAAAATTCTTTCTCTTCTTCCTCCTTATCTTCTGCTGTTTCTTCTTTTTTTATCATCATCACCTTTTTCTTTTTCTTTTTTCATCTTTTTCTTCTTATTTTACCTTCTTAAGTTTCTTCTTGTTTAACTCTTTTAACAAAAATAAAAACAAAAAAAATCAAATAACGAAAAAGAAGAAACACATAATGCTGCAAAATTACTTAAAAGAGGATGAACTTACATTCATTTAACTAAAATAAAGAAAGAAAGAAAGAAATAAGGAAAAGAACAAGAAGAAAAAAAAATACAGCATTAAAGGAAAGATTTTTGTGTATTTGCAGTAAATTTTAGTGTAAAACTAAGATAATTATGTGTATCGTTTTAAAAATTTGCGATGTTTTTGTACTAATAAGTTCTGCATAGTTCAAAAAATCTTGTGTTACCTTCTCAAGTTTCTTCTTATTTTACTCTCTTAACAAGAATAAAAACAAAAAAAATCAAACAAAAAGGAAGAAAAAACACAGAATACTGCAAAATTATTTAGAAGAGGATGAACTTATATTTATTTAACTAAAAGAAAGAAAGAAATAAGAAAAAAAAGAAGAAAAAAATGCAGCATTTAAGAAAATATTTTTGTGTATTTGCAGCCAATTTCGGTGTAAAACTAAGATATTTATGTGTATTGTTTAAGAATTTTTGGTATTTTTGTACTAATAAGTTCTGCTTAATTCAAAACTACTCTTCTTCCTCCTCCTCATCGTCTTCTGCTGCTTCTTCTTCTTCTTCATCTTCTTATTTCATTTTCTCATATTTGTTTTCGAATTTAGTTTCGAAACTTCCTTTACTTTTCGCGACGATTTTGAGAGATTTTTTAGAGATTTTGATCCTTATTTAAATTTTGAGTGTTGCAGTTTTTATTGAAGGAGAAGAACGTTTGTCATACTGATTTTTGTGCTATTCAAGAATTGGAAAAGTGTGTATTTATACGCAATTTAAACTGAGGGTTGTTTTTGTTGAATTTAAGCCAACTTATATAAACTTATATGCCAAAATGTTTTATTTTTGTGGGCAAAAAACAAAAATAAGCCAAGGGAGAAAATAATTTACGTGAATAAGCCAAAACGAAAATTGCTTCATGAATCCACCAATGCACGTTTATATGTAGTTCGAACTATTTCTACATAATTCGAACCAGCTTGATTCGAATTATGTAGAAACACACGCACACACATAATTCGAACCAGCTTGGATCGAATTACACATAAACACACACACAATAATTCGAACCAGCTTGGTTCAAATTACACACAGTAATTCATGGTATAATTCGAATTATGCTGTTAAAAAATTAATAATTTATTAAAAAAAATTATTAAAAAATTTATTAAAAAATTAATAATTTAAAAATTAAAAAATATATATTTTTATTTCATACGTTAAAAAAAGGCTAACAAAATATTTAATTACGAGACTTCTTTAAAATATTAATGAGCTATACAATACTTTTCTATCCATTTTTAATAGTTCATAAATTTTTTTTAATAAGTTTTTTTTAAATTATACTACAAAAAATATTTTATCCTATGCAAAACAATTTTAAAAAAATAGCTTAAAAAATGTTAGGAGTACTATAAAAATTTGTAATGTTATAATAACTTAGGTAAATACATGCATGTACTCAAATTTTAAATAAAATATTATACATAGTCAATAATAATTTAGAAGTGAAAGAAAATATTTTATTCCATATAAAATAATTAAAAAATATATTTTATTCTATACAAAATAATTTTAAAAAATGGCTTAAAAGATGTTATGACTTATGAGTACTATAAAAGTTTGTAATATTCTAGTGATTTAGGTAAATACATGATAAAAATATTTTTTCTTTAATTTCTAAATTATTAGTGACTATGTGGAGTATTTCTTTAATGTCCTAAGTCATTAGGACATTACAAATTTTTATAGTACTTCTAACATCTTTTAAGCCATTTTTTAAATTATTTTGCATAGAATAAAATATTTTTTTATGGTATAATTTAAATAAATTTATTAAAAAATATTCATGAGCTATCAAGAATGGGCAGAAGAGTATTGTATAGAATTCGAATTGCTCACCATATAATTTGAATCAGAGTAATTCGAACTTTTCTATACGTAATTCGAATCATATAATATCTCACCATATAATTTAAATAATTTTATTAAAAAATTATCATGAATATTTTTTAATAAATTTATTTAAATTATACCATAAAAAAATATTTTATTCTATGCAAAATAATTTAAAAAATGGCTTAAAAAATGTTAGAAGTACTATAAAAATTTGTAATGTCCTAATGACTTAAGACATTAAAGAAATACTCCACATAGTCACTAATAATTTAGAAATTAAAGAAAAAATATTTTTATCATGTATTTACCTAAATCACTAGAATATTACAAACTTTTATAGTACTCATAACATCTTTTAAGCCATTTTTTAAAATTATTTTGTATAGAATAAAATATATTTTTTAATTATTTTGTATAGAATAAAATATTTTCTTTCATTTCTAAATTATTATTGACTATGTAGAGTATTTTATTTAAAATTTGAGTACATGCATGTATTTACCTAAGTTATTATAACATTACAAATTTTTATAGTACTCCTAACATTTTTTAAGCCATTTTTTAAAAATTGTTTTGCATAGGATAAAATATTTTTTGTAGTATAATTTAAAAAAAATTATTAAAAAAATTTATGAACTATTAAAAATGGACAGAAAAGTATTGTATGGAATTCGAATTGATAGCTCATTAATATTTTAAAGAAGTCTCGTAATTAAATATTTTATTAGTTTTTTTTTAACGTATGAAATAAAAATATATATTTTTTTAATTTTTAAATTTTTAATTTTTTAATAAATTTTTTAATAAATTTTTTTTAATAAATTATTAATTTTTTAACAGCATAATTCGAATTATACCATGAATTACTGTGTGTAATTCGAACCAAGCTGGTTCGAATTAGTGTGTGTGTTTGTGTGTAATTCGAACCAAGCTGGTTCGAATTATGTAGAAATGGAGTTCGAACCAAGCTGGTTCGAACTACATATAAACGTGCATTGGTGGATTCATGAAGCAATTTTCGTTTTGGCTTATTCACGTAAATTATTTTCTCCCTTGGCTTATTTTTGTTTTTTACCCTATTTTTGTTGAATTTAAGCCAACTTATATAAACTTATATACTAAAATGTCTCGTATATATAGCAGGTCTGGAATCAATGTATACTTGTCCTAACATACAAAGGTGAAGCATAGTAGACCCTATGTGAAGCAATGGCCACCCACAAAAAAAAAATATTTAAAGACAAGTAAAATTTTTTTTGTCAGTATTTTAGTCATAAATTTAATTTTTTTTAATTTAGTAATCTAATAGTATATTTTAGTCTATATTTTTAAATATTATTAATTAACTACTAACAAAAAATATATTTTATTAGTCTTCTAACATATTTTTTTTAAAATAAGAATTTTTTTCTAAAAAACAAAAAATTAACAATGCCCCGGCCCCTCCATGATATTGTCTTCCATCGTTCCATACACCAAGACTTTCTTTTTCAACTTTTTTTTGAAAAACAAAATTGAGGTTTGGGAGTTTATTTTTCCCATATTTGACGGTTGGAGTTATCTTTTTTCTGAGTGATCTCTTGCAGCTTTTACTCAGTATCTATTTTATAATGAATTTGTGAAATTAAAACACAGCTCCAGGTACTCATTTCTTTCGTTTATAAATTTATAGCTTTCAATTAATTTTATAAATTTATTCATATTCAAACTCTTGCCCGAAGGAAGCATAATAAGATTCATGGCCTTTTTCTCAAGGATGGAGTGTGGGAAACTGATCCAGAAGTTCTGAGTCAAGAAGCAGAGTCTTTCTATAAAAGCTTATTCTGTCATTTGGATGATGTTGATTTGGGTTGCCTTGGTGATGTGCCTCTTCTCTGAATGAGGAAGCTTGCAATAACCTTACGGCACCAATTACTATGGAGGAAGTCAAAGCAGCTATTTTTCACATGAACTCTTTTAAAGCTCCGAGTCCTGATGGGTTTCAAGCTTTCTTCTTCAAAGAATATTGGGAGATCATTGGTCTTGATGTTTGGAAGATGGTTAAGCAGACATTCTCTGGTGTTCCTCTTGATCTGATAATGTTGGAGACTTTACTGGTTCTCATTCCAAAGGTTGAATCACCGGTATCTATGAAAGATTTCAGGCCGATTAGTCTCTCCAATGTAGTTTACAAGATCATCACGAAGGTCCTTGTTAATAGGCTTCGTCCTCATCTTGCGGAGATTGTTGGCCTCTTCAAGGAGGATTTATTCCGGGACGAGGAACTCCTGACAACATCATTATTGCTCAAGAAGTCCTCCACTTTATGAAGAAGACTAAATCAAAGAAAGGCACACTGGCCTTTAAGATTGATCTGGAGAAAGCTTATGACAGAGTTGACTGGAGGTTTTTAGCTCATACCCTTAAAAGCTTTGGTTTTCCTATTCCTACACTTAATTTGATTATGAATTGTGTCACTGCTTCTTCCTTATCTATTCTTTGGAATGGGAGTCGTCTGAATGGCTTTAATCCTAGCCAAGGTCTTAGACAAGGAGACCCTATGTCACCCTATCTTTTTGTGTTGTGTATGGAGCGATTGGCATGCTTTATTAGTCATCAGGTTGATTTGGGCTTGTGGGAGCCGGTTGCTATTTCTAGAGGGGGACCAAGAATATCCCACTTAATGTTTGCGGATGACTTACTTCTGTTTTGTAAAGCTACAAAGAGACAAGTGCAAAATGTGATGTTAGTTTTAGAGACTTTTTGCAAAGCATCTGGGATGAAGATTAATGTCGAGAAGTCTAAAGCACTTTGCTCCAAGAATGTCTCTGCAACAAGGAAAGAGGTTTTTACTGGGGTATCCTCTATCAGATTTGTCCAGGACTTGGGCAAGTATCTTGGAGTTACCCTTAGCCATTCTAGGGTGACTCGTTCAGCTTTCAATGGTGTCCTGGATAAGATTCGGAGTAGGCTAGCAAGCTGGAAAGGAAGTTTACTTAATCGGGCTGGTAGGCTCTGCTTGGTTAATTCTGTTGCTGCTGCTATTCCCACGTACCAGATGCAGGTCTCTATTTTTCCCAAAGGAATCATTAGTAAATTGGAGTCTATGATGAGGAATTTTCTTTGGAAAGGACAAGTTGATGGAAGAGGATTGAATCTTGTTAGTTGGAAGGTACTGGTTACTCCAAAAAAATATGGAGGTTTGGGGATTAGAGATCCTTATTGTGTAAATATTGCTCTTCTTGGGAAGCTAGTTTGGACTTTTTTCCAGCAGCCAAACAAACTATGGGTCCAATTGTTGGATGCCAAATACCGATCATCTCTATATGACTGTTTTAGTTATCCTAAGAACAAGGACTCTCCCATTTGGAGGTGTCTTTGCCAGGCTTGGGATGTGTTGAAGGATGGGTTTGCTTGGTGTATTGGAGATTTGAACAAAAATTTTTGGTTTTCTAGCTGGAGGAGAGAAGGACGGTTATCTAATGAGATGGATTATGTTCACATTTCTGATTCGAATCTCCGGATACAGGATATTTGGTCGGTTGGTCCGGAAGTGGGTTGGTATTGGAGTGGGTCTGCTGCCAAAGTCTATGACTCACGCAATGGTTACTTGTGGTTGTGTAAGCAGCTGTTTGGTTGGGAGGAGCGGGAGAATTGGCTTTGGCTTTGGCGTCAGCTTGTTCCGGAAAAGCATAAGTTTTTGGCTTGGTTGTGTCTTAAGGAGGCTCTTCCTACTGCAAGTTTTCACTTTAGAAGATGGATGTCGTCATCGGATAGGTGTCCAAGATGTCTTTCTAGTCAGGAATCGGTTTTACATTGTATTCGGGATTGCCCAAAAGCTCAGCTTGTCTGGCATAGATTGGATATTTCTTGTCATCCTTTGGATTTGAAGAACTGGTTCTTGTATCATAGCAGAGAGCATCTGCTCAAGTTCTTTTCGGGACTTTGGTGGATATGGTGAGCAAGGAATAATGACATCTTTAATCCCATGAAACTTGGCCTCCGAAAAAAGTGATTTGTCTGGCATTAACTTCAGAAAAGGAGCTTAGGAATATTTTTGAATTACAACGTATGTCCCTTCCCTCTACTCTAAATGGTTTTTGGAATCCCCCATCTATTGGTACTTTTAAGATTAATTGTGATGCTAGTTATTTTGGTTCGGGTGATAGCGTTGGTTTTGCTTGTGTTATTAGAGATTGTAATGGGAGCTGGCAAAGGGGGTGTTTGGGAATGATTGAGAGTAATAGTATTCTTCAAGGGGAATTGTTTGCAATTTGGAGAGAATATCTGTTAGCTTGGGATGTGGGTCAACGAGATGTTATTTGTGAGATGGATTGTGTGGAAGCATTTAATCTTGTTACTCAAGATGGTTTTGGGTTTATTGATCTACTGGTGCTCAAAATAAGAGATATCATGCATTGGAATTGGCGGGTTGACTTTCGTTTGATTATGAGAGATGCAAACACGGTGGCAGATACTATGGCAAAGATGGCGATGAAGTTACAACTTTCGTGAAAGAAGGAGTTTAAGAGTAGTCTTAAATGGGACTGTCCCTCTATTTAGGCAGTTACTTATTTTGTTTGTTTTGTTTTTCTTTGTTTAATTTATTTCAGTCACCAAAAAAAAATTTTATAAATTTATTTGTATATTTTATAAGTTCATTTCTTTAATTATTTTATTTTTATTTATCTAGTTTATAGTGTTAATCTATGTTTTCATCAGTTTTTTACAAAATTATTATTATGGGTTAATACTCAAATTCGTCCCCGAAAGATTACGCGATCTTCATTTTCGTTCCCGAACGATTTTTTTAATCAAATTTGTCCCTGAAAGATAAAAAATAAGTCAAATTAGTCCTCTTGTCAGTTGGGCGATGATGTGGCACGTTAAGTGCCACGTGGCATGATGACGTGGCACGCCACGTGGCAGGTCAATGCCACGGTCAACGCCACGTGTCACTTGACATGTAAAAAAGATTTTTATAGTCAAAATAGTCCTTGAAAGTCCAGAAATAAGTTATTTTCATCCCTCAAATTTTAAAAATTAGTCAAACTAGTCCTTATATAATTTTTTTTATTTTTTCTTCATAATATTAAATTTGAAATATTTTTTGATACTACTAATTTTAATAGAAATGTAATTGACAAACAAAATATTAGTAATTGTATCTTTTCTTCTTAAAAATTTTTTCCAATAAAATTATCTATCTCCTTTAATTCTTCTCAAAATCTCTCTTATTATTTTCTATTCTAAAACATTTTTCTTACATACATTTTGTTGGAATATATATATATACTCAAAATTGAAATGTATGTATTTATTAACCTAAACAAAGTTATATGCTCGAAATCAAAATTTATGTATGTTAACCTAAATAAAGTTATACCACTATTTTTTTTCTACTACATATTTTTTTTTCCATTACGGTATTACTTACGTATAGGATGTAATGATAGTAATACTTAGAGTCAAAATTCGTGAATTTTGACTCTAAGTATTACTATCATTACATCCTATACGTAAGTAATACCGTAATGGACAAAAAAAGATGTAATCGAAAAAAAATAGTGGTATAACTTTGTTTAGCTTAACATACATGTACAAGATGTCTCTGGTACGGGTTGAAGGATGGATCGGGAACCTGCGGGTCGAGGCGAAGACCGGATCACGTGACTGGAGCGATGGGGGGAGGTACCTGCAAAGACACCCCGACGCTCAAGTCAGAATGGATCTGAGAGGTGTAAAGTGTGTGGAATGAATGAATACCTGGAGGGACCTGGGTCCTCTATTTATAGGTGATGGTGAATATCTTATCTTATCTTATTTGGCTAAGATAAGGAAGACGTTTGAATTCGAAAGTCAGTTAGGAGTTCTAGAGGGCCGTTTCCGGGCCTTTCGGAAGAAGGAGATGGGTCGGACCCGAGGAACCGGGTTCGGGTTTAACCTTAGGTCCGGGATCCGTGGGCCGGATCCGTAACAATACATAAATTTTGATTTCGAGCATATAACTTTGTTTAGATTAATAAATACATACATTTCAATTTTGAGTATATATATATATATATTCCAGCAAAATGTATGTAAGAAAAATGTTTTATAATAGAAAAGAATAAGAGAGATTTTGAGAAGAATTAAAGGAGAGAGATAATTTTATTGGAAAAAATTTTTAAGAAGAAAAGATACAATTACTAATGTTTTGTTTGTCAATTACATTTCTATTAAAATTAGTAGTATCAAAAAATATTTCAAATTTAATATTATGAAGAAAAAATAAAAAAAAAATATATAAGGACTAGTTTGACTAATTTTTAAAATTTGAGGGATGAAAATGACTTATTTCAGGACTTTCAAGGACTATTTTGACTATAAAAATCTTTTTTACATGTCAAGTGACACGTGGCGTTGACCTGGGTATGCCACTGACCTGCCACGTGGCGTTGACCGTGGCGTTGACCTGCCACGTGGCGTGCCACGTAATCATGCCACGTGGCACTTAACGTGCCACGTCATCGCCCAACTGACAAGAGGACTAATTTGACTTATTTTTTATCTTTCAGGGACTAATTTGATTAAAAAAATCGTTCGGGGACGAAAATGAAGATCGCGTAATCTTTCGGGGACGAATTTGAGTATTAACCCTTATTATTATATATAATATGTTCAATTATCTTATAAATGGGTAAATCCTACCCAAAGAATAAAATTGTGATACAAATTTTTAATATTCACAAATAAAAATATATAAGACAAGTTTTAAGTTAGGATAAACTAAAATAGAACAAAATAGAATTGGATAATGTCAAAAACACGTTCTTATCTACTCTGCACAGACACAAAACTTGACACTTTTAAAAGGAAAACAAGTTGTACCACTCAAAAGTATGTGATTAAATACATATATTTGAACAAAGAACAAATTAAATAGGTTTAATTTAAGTAGTGGAATTTAAAAAAAAAAAAAAAAGAAAGGTTAAGAACCCTCGCTCTCCTAGCATTATTATTGGTTATTTTTAATTTCTAATTCGATCTCATCCTTGTTAAACTGAAACATTGCGTACTCACTTCATCCATGTATATAACAAATGAAAGGGTGTCATTTTGCAATTAAGCCAGGAAATAAGTGCTGGAGACATGGTTCAAGACTTCAAGTTCAACTAATTTTATAAGAAGCATTATTTATTTATTTTTATTTAGTTAAAAGGGTTCTGCATATACAATGTGATCAACCACCAACCAATCATTGAACAAACGAACACACACTACCAAATAGCTGCTAGGATAGCTGTTACAGTTGGTACATTTGTCATTCACTTTATCATTATTCATATTATTCATTATTTTCAATGCAACTTGAATAATATATAGGCGCTGCTGCGATTCCTTTGCGCTTTTATTATTATTTATTTTTCATGAAAAAAGTTCCCCCTTCCCTTTTTTTTTTCCTTAATAAATAACATGAAAAGGAGATTCTTCTAGTGTTTAATTTGTGTTAGATGCTTGAGTAAGATTCTCAAAAGAAATATACGAGGAAAAAATATTTAATTTTTTTAAAGGGCCAAATACAATGACTTTCTTTGATGTTTAGCCTAAGCTAATTACATCCAATTACCTCTTTGATTAGAATGACTTTTTATACAATGATTCTTCATACTAAACTTCTCATCACATTAAAATATTGTTAGTAGGATGTTTTGAAGTATCCATGCACGAAGCATAAATAAAACTTTAGTAGAATTGTACGTGGTTTCTTGTATACCAGATATGAAAAGTAATAATATTTCTTTAGATGTAATATTAATATAAGGGTTAAGTATTTTTTTGTCCCTAAGATTTGGGGTAAAAATTAAATTTGTCATCGACTTTTTTTTGTTATTAAAATTATCTCCAATGTTACAAAATGTTATAAAATCGTCCTTTTTTTTACCAAATTATCCTTAACAATTAATAAAAATAATATTAAAAAACAAAATCCCACCCCACCCTACCCCACCTCACCCCGGTGTTTCTTCATTGTCTTCTCTCCCCTTCCCCTTCTTTCTACCATTCTCTTCGAAACCACCTCTTTTCCAACCCCCAATTCTTCCTCTCTCCTTTTCTGTCACCCTATCATCTTCTCTCTTTCCATCACACTACTATCTTCATCCTATCGTTGTCGAGCTTCTGGTGGTGAGGGGATCTGTTCTTCCCTCTCTCTCGATCTGTTCCTATCCTCAACCACAACTACGACAGAGTTGGTGCGATGGAGAAGGAGTTGGAGCAGTCGCGCGATGCAACTAAGGCCCTAAGTGCGATCGCCGAGAGGGCGGCGGAGCTAGAGACAGAGTTGCCAAGGCTCCAATATGACTCTATATCGGATATGAGAGCCGCCGAGGAGATGATGGCTGAGGCTGCTAAGCTCAGAAAGTTGCTATTGGAGATTGAATCCAAGGTGAAATTGCTTGAGCGAGAAGTTGAATTCCTGAAGAAGGACAAATCTAAGAGTAAAGGAAAAATTAGGAATTTGGAGAAGAAAATTGGAGCTCTGGAGAAAAAAGATGTTGATGAGAGGAACAAGTGAACTAGGGTTGAGGAGGAGTCGAGGGAGAAGATTCAAGAGAAGAAAAAGGAGGTTTTAGAATTAGGGTAGAAGACTAAGAAACTGGAGAGCTTTGCAAATTCGAAGAGTTCGGATATGGAGGAGTGGGTTAAGGAGAAACTGAGCTTGCAGGAGGCACTGAAAAAGTCTGAGGAGAGAGAAAAGAGCTTAGAATTGTTTGTTGTTCGGTTGAAGGAAGAAGCAGGGGTGTCTGAGAATGTGGTCAGAGGACTGAACCAGAAGGTTGATACTGTGAATGGTGGAGTGAATGGAAATGGGGTTATTGCTAGGGATGGAAAAAGGGTGAAGGGTTTGAATGTTCAGTGGCCTGTATGTGGTGGCAGCTGGTTCTACTGTTGTTACAACTATTGTTGTGATCTGGTTCTACTTTTGGTTGATCCATGAAAATAATGACGATGATGGATTCTTATATGGATTAATATTTATCAAGCCTGTGAATTTTGATTTCTTGTTGAAAAGTTGGAATACTTGTTGGTTATTAGCACTTTCTTCTGAAGAATTAAAATAGAATTTTGTGTGTTGAGTTTGTTCACTGTTTGACTTTGATGATAAATTTAATTTGATAACCTGTTACTGATTTATTGCTCAAAAATTTTCTTGATGCTAAATTTTGTGCTCTGATTTTTTCTTTTTCTGTTGTAAATCATTCTGATGAGGGTGAGGATGAGGGGTATTTTTTTTTTAATTTTTGTTTAAGGAAAAAATTGTCTGAAAAATATTATTTATGGACAAAATGACGATTTTATAACGTTTTGTAATATTGAGGATGATTTTAATAAAAAAGGTCGGAGACGAATTTGATTTCCACCTTAAACCTTAGGGACAAAAAAAGTAATTAACCCTTAATATAATGACATGTGTTATTATTTTTTTTTGGTTATGTCATTTTAAAATTAGTCAAATTCTAGTTTAAATTTTAAACAGTAAAAATTATTTTTTTCATTGGTCCTTATTATTACAATTTAGTATCAATTAGACTTAAAATATTTTATCGGTCCAATACAAAGTATTTTTTTAGAGCATAACTAAACTACAAAATACCTGAATTTAGGGACAGACTTAAGGGAAATAAGTAGTGACTTTGGCTTTTCCAACAAATTTTTAAACTCATATATTATTATAATAGATGCATTATATAGAGTAAAATTTAATAGTATAGTAATAATAAAAAAAATTAGTATTCTTTATGTATTAGAGTTTAAATTTTTCTACATATATTTATATTATTTGTATTTTTTATTTGATTTAAATTTCTTTTTATATTTATTTTTTTAAAATTAGTTTTAACATCTATAATCATATAAAAAATACTTTAATATTATTTATAATAATATTATTATTTTTTTAATTGGCAATTTAGTTGTTTCTTTTTTATTATTTTTCTATTATTTTTTACCCCTATTATTATATAAAAATACTTTAGTATATTTTAAATTTACATAGCAAAATTGTCAGTGAATTAATTTACATTATTTTAGGTCATATTTTATAATGATATAAAACATAAAAATTTAACTCATTGCACATAAATATTTACTAAAGTAAATTAATTAACAAAATATTTAAAAATAGATAATATTATATTTTATTAGATATAAAATTATAAAAAATTATGAAAAAAATTGTAAAAACTGAGATAATTTTTTTATTTGACAAATATTATATTTATTAATTTTTAATTAAAAAACTAATTATAATTATATCTATTATCAAATATATGACATTATATTTAATTATACAATATTTTAATTTTTGACCCCTTCATTGTTAGATTCCTGGATCCCTCACTGCTTGAATTAGATAATATTCTATCAAATTTGATTAAAATCTAGTATAAATTCTCTCTTAAATTCACAAGGGATACAAATACTAGGTGAATCATCATCCACCCTGAGATACGTTATCTTACCCTATTCTTTTTACCTATTGAATTTTGACTGATTTGATTGTCAGTATCCCTTGTTAGTACCACCTTCATTCGGCTTGAAGATTATTATAACTGACTGGAAGTCTCAATTTCTTAGAAGATTAAACATAGGTAGTTATTGTTGAACATTGATACTATTTGTGGAGAGTTTCACTTGGCAAAATCTACAGAGCCAAACTCCACGCAACCATCAACAATAACTGATAATCTTAAGAATTTAATACCAGACATTTCATAAGGCATGAGAGAAAGCACACATCCTGTATAAAAATACCCCAATAAAAGGATAGACTAAGAGAAGATTTGTTGGATGGAAGAGGCCATCATCACCACTTTCCTCTAAAAACAGCAGAATGAATCATAAATTTAGGCAAAAACTATTTATAGGATAGTAGAGAACACCAGGAAGTAGGCACACGTCTTGACAGTGGTAAAAAAAAGAGAAAAAGAGCACCGTGAACTTTTACAATATTGCACTATTGCTGAAAGGCAATAATATTCTCGCCACACAACCTAAAATAAATTCCTAGAACATTCTTGTGCCAAATCAGACGTCACTTAAATGTCTAATAGAACCACTTGAGAGATCTCACATGAAAAGAATGAGGGTCACACCCGTTCTCCATGAAAATTTTTGACAAGGCCATTTCAAAAAGATTCAGATATCCGGCAAATTTGAAATCATATGAAAGAGGAAAAGAACAAATGAAAGAAAATAAGATTTTAGAAAAGATAAAATATCTTAAAACTAATATATACTGATATATAACCCATTTTTTACAATTTTTTGGGATGAAAAATATATAAATTTAATTACATTTATAGATGATTATTATTATTATAGTTACTTACATATTTGATTCATGAAAAGTCCTAATTCTTGGTTGTTTTCAAGTCTTTGATTCAAAGCTCAAGTTGAATTTTAACTTTAAAAATTTATTCACTTACTTAATGATCACCACAATTTTACTGACTTATTCAATAATATATATCAGAGAATAAAAAATATTTTATAAATACTAAAAATTAATCACCGGATATTTATATATATTATTTTTACATAATTTTTTTAGCAAAATAATTAGTCATTAGGATCATTATTACATAATATAGAAGATGGTTAGCAGTATAATTAGTTACTAGTATAAGCATAGAGTTAATAGAGCTAGCATGGTGGTTCCAAAATTGGTTAGGAGATATTTATCATCCGTAACTGAGGTGTTGGGTAGTGAACTGATATAAATACCCAAATAGTATAAGTTAGTAAGCGTGATTTGTTCTTGTAAGTCTCAAACGGTTACATCACAGAAAATAATCCAGAAAGTTCTATCACTTTCTCTCAGATTCTTCCTTCCTTTCTTCCTTTTTTTCTCTCTTCCTCTCTCACTAGACTTCATCATTCTTCTAATTGCATCTAATCAAGAACTAAGCTCCTACTCTTCTGAACTTACCAATTTTTACATGGTGCGATGAGCGTGAACGAAGAGTAGAAGATCTCACAGGTACATAGAAGAAACGAGCATTGAACAAATCCAGAATCTTGAAAGGTTCGAAATCATGGATGCCACTCTATCTCCGTTTTCTTCAATTGATGTTTAGACTCTTGCGAATCTGCTCAACCAAATCAATATCATGCAAATGAATCAGCCAAGAACCCAGACAAATCCAACATTAGATCCAATAAATCCATACTTTCTTCATCTTGGAGAAAGTCATGGAACTAAATTAATCGCAGCTGTTATTGGAGCCAACAATTATCATGCCTGGGAAAAGGTAATGTGGCACGCGTTAAAATCAAAAAATAAGATAAAATTTGTGGATGGTTTGATCAGAAAATCAAAGGAGAGTGATTCTTTGTTTGAAGCATGGGAGAGATGCAACAATTATATAGTTTCTTGGACTAACCTCTCGTTAAGTCCAGAAATTGTGAAAAGTGTGATGTGGATTGATTTGGCCTTGGAGTTGTGGAAAGAATTGAGAAAGAGATATTGCCAAGGGAATGCGTTTAGAATTGTAGAACTGGAGAAGAAACTCCACACATCGAAGCAGGGAGATTTGACAATTACTGCGTACTACACCAGATTGAAAGGAATCAGGGAAGAGCTGGACAATTTCAAACCAATTCCTTCTTGTGTCATTTGTGAAAAAAACTTGTATATGTGAATTGAACATGATTAGGAGATATAAAGAAGATGCATGCATTATGAGGTTTCTGAGAGGCCTAAATGAGCAATTCTCTACTACCAGATCACAGCTAATGTTGATGAAGTCACTGCCTGATGTCAAAATGGCGTTCTCATCATTACTACAACAAGAAAGACAGATGAACATTGTAGAGATAGGAGAAGACAGAATTTTGCTTGCTAATGCAAATTCAGGAGGCTTTAGGGGTAGAAGTAGAGGGAGAAATGGTAGAGGCAACTATGGCAGTGGAGGAAGAAGCTCGAAATTCTATACTTACTGTGGAAGGAATGGACATTTGGTAGATGTGTTACAAGAAACATGGATATCCTCCTGACGATGAGAATTTATTGCTGGTTTAGAATCAATCAAAACAAGAATCAATGCGTTGGTAGCATAGTCCAAACCAACAATGAATTCTCAAGATCAAATATTAAATCCAATACAAAATAACCGAGAGTAATTAAACCTCGGGTCATCTTTCCTAGGAGTTACAATGAAATGTCAAGTTATTGGCTATGGGTGAAAATGGGGGTTTGATGATTGAAAGAGAGCAAGTAATGTAAATAGCATGAAATTAAATAAGCATGCAAGGAATTAAAAGAAAGCAAGTAAAGGCAATAAAAATAGAAATTAAGTACTAAAAAATGTTCTTGGTGAGAATTGGGGAATTAAGGATTCCTATCCTAGTTATAGACCACAAACATGGCAATTGTGTGGAATTAATCCCAATTAGTCAATCCTACTTGAGAATTAGTCAAAAGGGCATAATTGATTCCAATCCCTAAGTCCTAAGTCAACACTAGTGGATCACTTAGAGTTAAGGGAAATCGAACCAATTACAATCCTCACACAATACGGAATGGACATCCACAACTCAATTCCACCCAAACACTCAATTTCTCACCTAAGAGTGTGAAAAGCTAAACATGCAAGAAACTAAAAATCAAAGCAATAAAAGTCAAAGCAAGAAAAATTAAAGTGCAAGAAACCTCTTGGCAAGTAATTGAGAGCTAAGGTTACCTATCCTAGACATTTTGACCACAAACACATGATGATTATGAAGAGTTAATCCTACTTAGTCAACCTTACATCGAAGATAAGTCAAATAGGCATAGTTGATTTCAATCCATAAGTCCTAAGTCAACACTATTGGGTCACTTAGTGTCAAGGGAGACCAAATCAACTAACTACTCTAATGTATCAACAAGAATAGATATCAATGACTCAAAGGTCACCAAAGTCCTCAATACCAAGCCAAGAGTGAAGAAAAACTAAGTAGAAACTAGGCCAAGCATTTTATCAAACACTTGGTGTGTATGAAAATAAAATAATATTAAAATGCATTAAAAATAAAATCTAACTACTAAAGGCAAAAAATGGCAACAATAACTCAAATAAGCATTAAATGAACATAAAACATAAATTGCATTAATAGAAATTAAAGAAATACAAGAGTGTTCATAAAATGAAAAGTGACATAAAAGAGAAATTAAGAAGAAGAACTAAGAGAAGTAAGACAATAAAGCATGAAACATAAATGAAACTACATTAAAATAAGAATTAAAGACTGAAATTAAAGAGAAATTAACTAAACCTAACCTAATTCTAGAGAGAGGGAGGAGCTTCTCTCTCTAGAAACTAAGACAAAAGCATGTAAAAGCTAAACCTAACTGTCCCCCCTTGCTTCCACTTGAATTGGGGTTGAAATAGCTTCAGAAATGAGTTGGATTAGGTTTTGGAAGCCCAGAATTTGCCCTTAGCGATTTGCAATTAATGAGCTCACGTGACTCGGGTCACGCGTATGCATGGGTCACGCGCACACGTCGTCGAGCAAAATTCACTTCCACGCGTACGCGTGGGTCACGCGTACGCGTCGCCAAGCTCGCACTTGTGCGCACGCACATATCGCTGAACTTCCAAACTCCATTTCTTCATTGTTTCTTCCCTTTTGCATGCTCTTTTTCTCACTTCTTCAACTCATACTTGCCTTGGAAATCTGAATTCACTTAGAAAACACATCAAGGCATCATATAGAATTAAAGTGAATAAAATTTAGCAATTATAAGGCCTAAAAAGTATGTTTTCACTTTCAAGCACAATTTAGGAAGAAATCATGAAACTATGCTATTTCAATGGATAAGTGTAAGAAAAGTTGATAAAATTCACCCAAATAGAGCAAATAAATACCATGAAATGTGGATTCATCACCTATGCACTTGAAGGATGGTGGAAATTCTGGCTCAATTAATATGATTACTGATGAGAATTATGAAGAAATCAACTTGAATTCTCAGAAGGATGGTAAGGGAGGTTCCAAATCTGATTCAAGTTCAGGTACAAAGGAAGCATCGCTTGTTCAATTGAACCATCAGGATTCACAACCAAGGCATAGCATCAATCAAATTTCAATCACAACACTTCCCTCCGATAAAGGTATATCCTATGTCATGTCACTTTCAGTATCTGTCCCAAGTTTCTGGGTTATTGACTCAGGAGGCACAAATCATGTTGCTTTCCTTATAGATTCATTTCAATGTCTTAATGAAATTAAATCAATCTTGATAAACATGCTTGATGGCAATCACACAATAGCTAAGCTAGTAGGAACAGTACATTTTTCATATCATTTTCACTTCACACACGTGTTCTACATACCATATTTCAAGTTCAATCTTATTTTAGTATCTAGGTTAACTAAAGATTCAAAATGCAAATTAATTTTTTATGAGAATTATTGTGAAATTCAAGACAAAATTACTAGGAAGACGATTGGTGTAGCTGAACAAAAAATGGACTTATATGCACTTGAGAGCATAGTACCTGTTTCAGCTACACGCACAATCACAAAACATGCATCTACACTCACTACACAAGCTACACAATCATAAGTAGAAATATTATGGCTTCTTAGACTTGGACATATACTTAATAGTAGAATTTCTGCAATGAAAAGGGATTATGATTTTCTAAAGAATGCTAGTTGTAATAAACCATGTGATCCATATCACTATGCCAAACAAAAAAGACTATCATTTTCTAATAGAATTTCTGAATCAGCAAATTTGTTTGACTTAGTACACATAGACATATGGGACCTATTAATGTAAACTCAATTTCTGGTCATAGGTATTTTTTGAATGTATAGAAGATAAGAGTCGATTCACCTGGTTGTTCGTTATGATTAAAAAAAAGTGAAGCTAGTGCATTAGCTCAGAATTTTGTAACCTTGGTGGATACTCAATTTGATACAAAAATAAAGAAAATAAGGACTGACAATGGTCTATAATTCTTGTTACACAATTATTATGCATCAAAAGATATTATCCATCAAACAACTTGTGTAGAAACACTTTAGCAGAATGGCATAGTTGAAAGAAAACATCAGCATATTTTGACTGTAACAAGGGCTCTGATGTTTCATTCAAGCTTGCCCAAGAGATCATTGTTGAAAAATTTATCACCTTATTTGATTTAAAAAAAAATTCAGATATTTCCTACTTAAAGGTATTTGGTTATTTGGCTTATGCCTTTATTTTGCAAGTACAAAGGACAAAATTAGATAAAAGAGCTAGAAAGTGTATTTTTTTTAGGTCACAAGAATGGTATAACGGGGTATTTGCTCTATGAGTTAGCTGCTAAAAATATTTTTCTCTCACGAGATATTTTTTTATGAAACTGAATTCTCCTTTGTAACACATTTTGATATTGAAACTAGTGACACATCTATCACAAAGTCATTAACAAGTACTTCGAATCCTTTTTTGTGCTTTGAGGATTCCTTTCCCACTAATTGATGCACCACTATTTTATGATACATTTTGGACTGAATTGAGTGGTTTTGTGTCAACTAATCTCACACTTATTCATGTAAATTGCATGTTTTTTATTTCCTTCCTAATTTTGTGTTATGATTTAAAATTTGCTCCTAGGCCTTCAAATTGTTAAATTTTAATTCCCCTTTATTACCATTCGACGCCGTAATGTGTTTGTCAAGTGTTTTCAGGTTTACAGGGCAAGAATGGCTCAAAGGATGAAGAAAAAGCATGTTAAAGTGGAAGGAAGACAAGAAACTAAGGAGTTGAGCAGCAAGGAGCGACGCACACGCATGGCTGATGCGTGCGCGTGACTTGGAATTTTGTCAAGCGACGCGTACGCGTGACAAAGCGTCACGTGCTGCAGATATCAGAAAACGATGGGGGCGATTTCTAGGCTATTTTTTGGCCCAGTTCCAAGCCCAAAAACACTGCTTAGAGGCTGCAGAGTGGAGCTGGAAGAAGGATCATTCATTCATCAATCATTCACACATTAGTTAGGTTTAAATGTAGTTTTCTAGAGAGAGAGGCTCTCTCCTCTCTCTAGGTTTTAGGGTTTTTAGATTTGTTTCTTCTCCATTTCAGAATTCTACTTTACTTTAATTTAGCTTTCTTCTACTTTTGTTTGTTCTAGTCTTTTTGTTTTAACTATCCTCTCTTATTGATTTACTTATTCTCCTATTTATTTTATGAATTCTTCATGTTAGATTCAATTTTCTATTTAATGTAATTTGAGGTATTTCATGTTTATTACTTCTTTCTTCATTTGTTGTTATTGATTCCTTGCAATTGGTTGTTTAGATTTTATTATCTCTTATTAATTTTCTATGCTTTTATTTTGTGCCTTCGAAGTGTTTGATAAATTGCTTGGTAGGATTTTAAATTAGTTTTTGTGTATTCTTAGCTTGGATTGATTATTTTAGAGATTCTTGAATTGTCAAAGTCTTTTCTTGATTGGTGTTTGAAAGTTGCTAGTTGGCTTGAGCTTCACTAACTCTAGTCTTTGATTAGGACTTGTGAACTCAAGTTGATTTACTCACTTGACTTTTCTTCAATTGTTAGAGGTTGACTAAGTGAGTCCAATTTGCAATTACTATCACAATTGACATTGACAATGAGGATAGGAATTCCGATTCTCCACCCTTGCTAGGACTTTTCTTAGTTGTTAATTATTTTCTTGTTATTTTACATTACATGTTCCTTATTTCAAAACCCAAAAAGATACTTTTTCATAACCAATAGTAAAAATACTTCCCTGCAATTCCTTGAGAGACGACCCGAGGTTTAAATACTTCGGTTAATTTTATTGGGTTTGCTTAAGTGACAAACAATTTAAATATTGATTGAGGTCTAATTGTTGGTTTAGAACTATACTTGCAACGTGATTATTTTTTTATTGGAATGCCGTCCGGCATACTATAGCCATTGATCCAGATGTTCCGTGAGTTATGGGAAAGTCGAAGGAAACTCCACGGGGTATCAAGATTGATTATCTCAATGATGAGGCTAGGCTGTGGCAACAGATACTGAGCAATTATGTCATGCCTAGTACTCATGAGTCAGAGGTGCCAGCTGCTATGATCCTCCTTATTTGGTGTGTCATGGAAGGGAAGGACCTATACCTTCCAAGACTCATCCGGAAGTATATGTCTAGAGTTCATGTCAGAGGCACCCTGGCATTCCCAAACTTGATCACTCAGATGGCTATGCGAGATGAGGTGCCTTGGGAGCCCCAGGATGTGAGACCACTGGTTGCCGACTGCAAGAAGGTTATTCCGCACGGCAAGCGGTTCGGACTTCTAGGCCACAGACCACCTACTACTACTCCCACTGAGGTGGCCACATCCTTAGCAGCACCGACAGCACCACCTACTTCAGCAGCACCATCATCCACTTCTCAGCCAGATTACCATCTTGTGCAGCGCCTTTTTGAGTACATTGATCAGATGGAGCGCCGCAATTAGCGACGCTATGAGCAGTTAGAGCGTCGCAATAAGCGACGCCATGCCCATCTGAAGCTGATTATGACTATTGGGCGTACTGACATCTCCTCTGAGCCTGGCACACCCTCGGAGCACTCTGAGGAGGAGGAGGACCAGAAAGAGGAGGCACATCAGGAGGCGACTCAGCCTGAATATTTGACAGAGGCACCGACACCTGCAGCTGACAGTGGACCAGTGGGCGATGATCCTTCTCACGCGGCTTGATTGAGTATTTCTTCTTAGAGAAGTTTATTATTCTTGGAAGAGTAAAAAACAAAACATAGTGGCAAGCTCTACTTGCGAAGCCGAATATAGAGCTTTGACAATGGTAACAAGGGAGGCTCTCTGGATCACATATGTGTTATAGGATCTGAATGTGAAGTTAGAAAAACCAATTGCGATCTATTGTGATAGTCAATCATCATTACACATTGCAGCAAATCCAGTCTTTCAAGAGAGAACAAAATATATAGAAATGAATTGTCATGTACTAAGAGATAAATAGCAAGAGAAGGTGACTAAGTTGCTGCCAATTTCGACTCTCCATCAAATCGGAGATATTCTTACCAAAGCTTTGGCTCCAAATGCGTTTCATAGTTGTCATGGCAAGTTGGGAATGATGAATGCTACAAATTTCAGCTTGAGAGGGGGTATTACATAACATAGAAAATGATTAGCAGTATAATTAGTTACAAGTGTAAGTATAGAGTTAATAGAGCTAGCATGCAAGTGGTTCCAAAATTAGTTAGAATATATTTATAATTCGTAGTTGAGGTGTAGGGTAGTGATCTGATATAAATATCCAAATAGTATAAGTTAGTAAACGTGATTTGTTTTTGTAAGTCTCAAATGGTTACATTAGAGAAAATAATTCAGAAAGTTCTATTACTTTCTTTTTGATTCTTCCTTCCTTTCTTTCTTTTTTTTTCTCTCTTCCTCTCTCATTTTATCGTTTTTCTAATTGCATCTATCAAGAACTGAGATCCTACTCTTCTAAACTTACCAATTTTTACAATAATCAATTAAATCATAGTATAATCAAACTATTTTATGATAATATAGTCAAACTTTTTTACCAATATTAGATATGTATTTTTATACAGATTATTTAGACAATCTCATCTTTTAACAAATTCAATTGAATAATTGATTGTCATTATCTCATTTATTTTTTGAATATAATCAAAATTAAGTGAAAACTACACTAATATATATATATATATATATATATATATATATATATATATATATATATATATATATATATGAAATTAATTGATATTATTATAATTAACATATTTTGATTTGTCATGATTATATTAAATTATTTAATTTTTATATTAATGAGAAATACAATATTATATTTCTTAAAATATAAGGATACCAATATCACACTTACAAATTAGAAACATCAATCATATTATCTTGTTCTTAAAAAAAAAAGCACATATGTTTTCTTATAAATAAAAAATGTCACGTAATTTAAATAATAAAAGAGAAAGAGAATCCCATGCTCACCAATAAGAACATGAATACATGCTAAATTGATAAATCAGCAGCTTTATACATACACATATATACCAGTAAATTCAATAAGGGAGCAGGAATCCAATAAACAGTATCATATCATCCCCATCTTACAATCTCATTCCTGTATATTTAATATTTTTCTACAGTCATCTACCGAACAAAACAGAAAATCATTGTACACACATTGGAGAGAAAATAAATAAATAAATACAAAAGTATATGACCCGTAAAGACAAAAAATACAGCATGTGATCACATGGTAACAATCTTTCGATTGCGCCATACCCGCTTAATTAGCAGAAATATTGTAAACACCTACTCTCTGACTTGATTGAAAGAAACATAATAAAAAATAGAGTAAAGTATACTTTTTATCTCTGAAGTTTGGCAAAAGTTTCAAAAATACTCCTAAGTTTTATTTTATTTCAATTTTGTCCTAAAAGTTTTCAATTTGCATCAAATATACCCTCGACGGCTAAATTTTCAAAAAATTTAAGACCAATTTAACAATAATGCATGAAAATTATGCTTGATTTGTTTGTGTTGAGGATTGTTCTTATGAAATTGTTATTGAATTGGTCTTAAATTTTTTGAAAAATTAGCTGTCAGGGGTATGTTTGATGCAAATCGAAAATTTTTGGGACAAAATTAAAACAAAATAAAACTTAGGGATATTTTTGAAATTTTTATCAAACTTTAAGGACAAAAAATATACTTTACCCTAAAAAATATTGCCCACCAAAATTTAAATTAGCTAGCAAATGAATTAAATATATTAAATTAATATAAAATATATATTAAAAATAAATTAAACAATATATATTTATATACAAATATATAATAATTAATTTTGATAGTTAATTTTTGTGTATAAATAATATTTATATTTTTTAAATAAAATAATTAAATATTTCAAAACAAAATAATAATTACTTTTGTGGGAGCTAAACGGAGACACGCGGCAAAGATCTAGAATCAGTTTGATAGTGGCATCAATAAAAGAGAAATATTTTTCATAATTATCTTATGTAATTTAGTTTTGTCGCAATCAAGATTTACATTGTCAATGACGATGATTAATCTTCTGAGACTATAAAAGTTCCCGGTTAAATTAGTAAAATAGTTTCTGAAACTTATACTATTGATAAAAATAATTTAGAAAAATACGAATATTTATAAAAAGTTAAAAAATATAATAAAAATAATTAAATATACAATTTTTAAAAGAATTTAGATATCGAATTTTGATATAAAAATAATGTTACAGAACGAATACACTTTATTATTTTTAGCCTACGATTAGCGAATAATATTTAAAAATATTGACTAAAAGTAGGATACTGAATTGTTAAATTAAAAATATGTTTAATTAAATTTTTATATTTTTTAATTGAATTTTTATATGATATTAAATATTGAATTAAATTCTGTTGTAACAAAAACAATGAAATTAATAGAATATTCTATTAAACGAAACGAATATGTCCAATACTTGAATGAATATTCTGTATAGTTTAATAGAATATTCTATTAATTTTAATATTTTTGTCATGGTAAAGACTTAATTACAAAATATATAATATATGAACCTAATTAAAAATAAATATAGAGACTAAATTAAAAATTTAATAAAATTATAGAACTGACAAAATAATTAAATCTTAAAAATATTAGGATGCTGACATAAATAATGATCAAATAAATTAAAATTGTTAGCTTTTAAATTTTTCTCTTGATATGATGTTTTATATATAAGATTTTAAATGAATTCATTCATTTTAAAAATATAATAATAAAAAATTTCTTCCATTTTTTATATATAATTTTTAGGTTAATTTTTTTATATTGATTAAATATATGTGTAATACATTGTTATTGGAAGATGAGGTGTTTTTTTTATATGGTATTTTTTTATTACTATTATTTAAATCGGACGGTCCGATTTGTTTGAAGAAAAAAATAAACTACAAATTGGAGGGTCTGATTTGTTTGAAGAAAAAAATAAATTACAAATCGAACCTCCGATTTATATATTTTATTTTTTCTATTTTTAAAAATAAAAATCGAACGGTCCGATTTTAACATTAAATTTTTTTTATTTTTAAAAACACAAATCGGACGGTCCGATTTGTGATTGTTGGTTTAAAAAATAAAATAAATTAGAGGCACCGATTTATTTTAGTCATAGCAGGTAAAACTCATTTCTTTTCACATGATTCTGAGATACACCCCTCTCTTTCTCTCACAAAAAATTATAAGCGTAATTTCTAAAGACTTAACCAAATATTCCCAGATTCTTTTGCATTTTGCAGACAAAAGTTCCTCTATTAGTTAAAGGGTAGTCTGACAAAATTATCCCATGTGAATTTTACACTATATCGAATGATACAAAAGTTTTTTGGCCCAATACATTAAGCATGATATAAAATAATAATAATAAAAAAACAAATATAGTTAGTTGTAGTTTGAGCTTAGGTATTGCCGTTGGGTTAGAGAGAGAGAGAGAGAGAGAGAGAGTTTGGGAGTCGTCTATAATATGAGCGAATAGGAAGATGTGCGTCTAAAGTCCGAAGCATTTGTCATAACTTGTTGAAGAGAGTACACAAGTTCGGTCAATTTTGCTGCACCTTGGCCAGGCCTGCACCTTCCTTCCTCCATCTACATCTTCTTTTTATTCTTCTCTCTCTCTCTCTCTCTTTATTCCCTCTTAAACCTTCTCTAGTTCCACCTCGTTTTCCTAGTGAATATTCACACGTTGTAGATACCACACAACAACACAACACAACACAACACAACACATACTTTCTTCTATTTTCTTTGTCTTTCTCAAAGCCAATTCAAATTAATAAGGTTGAGAGCCAGGATTATTGGAAACCAAATCAAAGATGGGTTTTTTCTCAAAGGAAGAGAAATCAAAGAGGGTATTGAGGGGAGTCAAGACGGTGTTCTTCTTGATCACCATGGTTATGTCTCTTCTTCTCTTCTCTGCCCCGGTTCTACTTGTCATAGCCGATGCACTTGTTCCTTCTGCTCTGCTTTCAACTCTCTCCTCCTCTTCTTCTTCTTCTTCTTCCCTCTCCATGGAAACACTCTCTTCCCATTTCCGCAACTACGATTTCAGATACTCACTTCTTGACATACCCCTCGTCTCCATCATAAGGTCCTTCATCATCTTCTGTAAGTACAATTATTATTATTATTATCTCAGCAAGCTACGATTTTGATATGGTTTTCGACGACCCTTTTGGACTGAAATCAAAAGGGGTGCCTTAGTTTTTGCATATTCAAAAAGAATTGATTTTGGTAAAACGCTTAGCTTGAATTTCAATTGTTACCAATTGCCAAAACAAGTACAAGTATGATTTTTGAAGGCCCTGTTGGACTAAACTCAAAATGGGTGCCTTAGATTTTGCTTACCGCAATCCTATTTTATTTTATTTTTGGATAATTGAATAAAAATCTTAAAAGCAAAGCTCAACAATGCGACAACTCATATATATATATGTACAAGAAGTGACTGAAATTGAAAATTGAATGTATTTGGTTTATGTATGTTTTTGTTGGTGTATGCTTAGGTGTTTATAGTTTGTGTGATGGGCCAAGGCTATCAAGGGGACCGTATTTGGGGATAACAACGATGTGCTGCGTGGTGTCTCTGATGTTTGTGTCGCTGAAAGCGGTTTACATGTTAAGCATGGTTGATGAGAGTAGTGGGTATGTTAGAGCCTCTGAAATCGCGCTGTTCGTGTGTTCCTCTGCGTTGGCTGTGGGCCATGTTATCGTGGCCTACCGAACAAGTTGCAGAGAAAGGAGGAAGCTTTTGCTCTACAAAATTGACATTGAGGCTGTAAGTCTCTCCACCCCATATCATCATCATAATGTTAATTCATTGCAATTACATACTAACATGCATCATTACTTTTCTTTATGTTCATGTAATCTTCACCATTAAGTTTCTGATTCTTCTCTTTGTATTTGTATAGTTTAATTTTGATGCACAATTTAATCTGTTTTATTCTATATTTCAATTAAAACTCACGAATGTATTATTTCTAAAGCAGTGATTGATTCAGTTAAATATTTTATTTTTTGTTTCGTTATATATTATATAAAAATAATTATGTCAATTGGATATTTTGGTAAAAAAAAATTGAAAATGAGGTGTCTTCTAATATTGAAAGTTTACTACTTTAGTGTAATTTCTAGTATCCATTTTTTGGGGGGTTGTGGTAAGTGTTTTGGTGACATGGATTAATTCCTGGTGTGGAAAATAACAAGGGAATTTTAGTTGGGTAGTGAGGTCCCCACATTGAAAGTACCCTTGAAGATAAGAGGAAATTTCATTTTTGGAGTGCCTCCAATTAATTACTTCAATTAAATCTTTTGGCATTAGTACATAGTATAGGGTGAACTTCCTTCCCTTCTCGAAGGTCAAATTTTTCATATTATAGATTTTTTATTTTAATTTTTTTCCTTGAAAAATGAATATTATTATTGAACACGAAATTCAGATTGGGCATTGATATTCAGCTTTGGCAACACATCAGTTTTGTTGACTTTTCAATACAGCCAAGTTGAGTTGGTTTGAAATTTGGGAATGAGGCAATATATGTAAATTATATATGGCCACATGACGATGTTAGACTCCATGTCAACTTTGTCTACATAAAACCCCTTTCCCATTAATTGACCAATTTTAAATTTTTAATCACTATACAATGCTTAGTAATTAATAATTAGGCTTCTTATGAATACAAAACCAAAAAAAAAAATGTATATAATTTATATACACTATTTTTTATAAAAATGATTATATACACATAAAAAATCAATTTTTTTTTATCGAAGATAGGGAGATTTAAACCCACGACCTCTTAGGTGAATATAAGAAAATTATGCCATTTGAATTATAATTTATTAGCACATAAAAGATCAGTTATTAAATTAACTATCATGTATTTATATATAAACATATATTATTTAATTTATTTCTATATTTATTTTTATTTCAATATGTATTATATATAAATTATTAATTTATTTTTGTATAAATAACATGATTAATTTTGTATTATTAATTTTAGTTTTAAATGCATTCTTGTGTCTGTATGACTATAATTTTTGAGATAATAAATAAATGAGAGAAAACTTTTACTAATATAATATTTCATTTGATATTTGTATTAATATTTTGTTTTTTTTTCTTCTCTTTAATTATACTCCTCCAAACGTTCCAAAAGCTGGCTGCTAATTTGAATCATTTCAAAATCTCACGTAATTTATTTTTGTCTAGAAACATTGCTGATTGTGATAGATATGCATGACTTGGTCCCCCTGTAATATGAAAATCCTGATATTTTACATTGTTTTCATTTAAAGTCACATTCACTCTTTTGTCTTTCAAAGATTCTGCATGAAATGGGAAGCAACTACCCTTAACTGATGACCAAAGCTGGACAAATATTTTAGATATATATATTTTTTTAAATTTAGATGTTCGAACATTTTGTTCGTTGTTTTTTATTGTTTTACTATCAAAAACTTTTGTTTATTAAAAAAATTCCTATTAGGTCATGTGCCATATGTAGAGTCATGGAGAGTATATATATATATATATATTTCTTGTATGTAACTAATCTTATCTTAATAATTATCAAATCCTGAAGATAAGATTGTGGCATGTAATGTTGCCACTTGCCACCCCCAATTAGCAACTTGCAAGTTGAATGCTGCCTACTATAGGACCAATAAATACTTGGTCTTTTTTATTGCTCACTTAATCAGAAGATATGCACAGATTGTTGCCCCTTGCTCCACTCACATGGCATAATAATATTTGTAATTCCGCTATTTATAATTTTTTTATAATAAATATCATTTTAATATTAGTATTTTTTGATAATTAACACTCTTTTTTTAATTAAAAATAATTTAAATTTATAATCAATTAATTAGTAATAAATATATGTTTATATGAATATAAAAAATATTTGATGTATAAAAATAGTGTTATTATAATACAGTAATATTATAGGATTAGTACAATTTATTCTTAAGTATTTAGTTATTAATATATTTTTATAAACTTATTTTAAAAGAAAAGACTCATATACACTAGTAAAATATGTGTACTACTAAATTTACTGACTAATATAAATGCTGACTCTAAATTTTTCAAGTTTAATATTCACATTCACGTGTATCCAAACAAATAAAATTGATGAAAGAAAATTGACCCTGTTTCTTCTGTTCCTGATATCTTTGCAGATTTCAGCTTGCAAAAATGGGTATCCGAGGTATCCCAAGATTCTTCAAGGGGAAAGAATCAAATGAATCCCCACCATTCATGGCACTAACAATAACAAATTAAATTAGAGGGAACCAATATTATTATTATCATCATCAGTGTAATATATATATATATATATATATTTCAGCTAACAGCTTCATCAGCTATTCATACTAAGATGCGTCAAAGGATGCTAAGGTAATATAATAACTCCTCAAGAGATGAAATATGCAATTTTGAAATTAAAAATAAATAATTTGAAATAGTGATTTATGAATTTTTATACCAAACTTTCTAATTTTTACTCCTTTTTTTTCCTTTTGTTGCAGGTTTATCCGAAGGATTTGCCTTACCTTGATGCCTAACACTCATTAGATTTTACTTTTTACATTTACGGCTACCATGATGCAAAAAGTTGTTGCATGGTGTTTTTAAGTATGTATAAGTGCAAATAATAGATCTTCATCTTTCTGGGGTTTATGTAATATCTTTTTTCTTTCTTTTTGCTCTTTGGTGTTTCCCAGCCCTTTTATGTTTGGTTTATACCTCTTGTATATATAAAAGTGAATGGAATGTCAGTAATGCTATTACTTAGTGAAATTACTACTCAACTTATGACATTATTTAACTAATTATGGCACTACCGAATTGGGTTTTACTTGAAGGAACTAAAAATTAATTGGATTTCTTTAATTTAGATAAGAGAATATTTAAAATTAAAAAGTCTTGATTAGTTGTAATTGCTTCTATGAGGTTGAAAATTAGATTAATAATGCATAGTTTAAAACATTTAGGTTTTATTATTCTATTAGTTTATACAATTTAGTCAAATTTTTAATTAGGTTATTATATTTTTTTAATTAAGTTTTTGTATTATTTTTAATTTTATAATTAGATCGTTTTCATATTAAATAAGTAAAAAAAAAAAAAATAGCCAACGAGCTATAACTCAAATGACATAGTCTCCCCATACTCATCTAAGAGGTCGCGGGTGAGTCTCCCTGGGTAAAAAAAAAACAAAGAATACATGTGGTCTTTCATTTGCAAAAGAATATTTAGTTAGCTCTAACATTTTTTACACTAAAAAGGATCGAATTAAAAAATTAAAAAGTGTATGACCAAATTGAAAGAAAAAAAATATAGAGATCTAATTAAAAATTTAGTAAAATTATAAAAACTAACATAATAATTAAATTAAATATTTAACATACCATGTTGTCTAGTCTTTTAGCGAAATCAACACAAACTTAACGTTTAGCTAGAAATTAGTATTTTTACCCATAATTACATTACGTGAATATAAATCTTTTAAAACTACGTTGATTTTGTCCTAACATTATAGATTATGGTACAAAAAATTTACAGAATCAAACTACTTTTACAAAAAAATCATAGGGGACAGAAGTTCCCATTGACTAAAAAGACCAGGATTTTCGTAGATAAAAAATCAAATAACAAAATTTTTAGTTATTATTTTCATGTGAAAGAGTTTAATTTATTACTAAAGTAATTTTAATATCGTTATCTAAAATTTGAAACGATTTAACTTGTATACTTTTGATTAGGTGTTAAGTTTATTGCACAAATAGAAATAATTAATTTTTACGCTTGCTATTTAAAAATAATATTTTTCTCTCTATGTATATAAAAATATAATTAGATATTAGCATAAAAAAATATACTGATAGTTATAAAATTAACTCAAAATTAATTTCTTTTAAACATTTGAATCTTAATTTTAGCTTTTAATCATAACATTAGTATTCTCTCCAAATTATATTTAATAAATATTTGAAAGAAGAGAAATAAAAATATAGATTAGAAAGATAAGAAGTGAAAATTTGAAACTAAATAAAAAAACTAAAAAAATATTTATATAATAATAATATTTTTTATTTAAATTATATTATTTTGTTAATTTTATTTTTTGTAGAACAAAAAGATAGAAAAAATAGAGAATGAGAGAAAAGAGAGAAAGATAACGATGAAGACTGAGAGAGAAAATTTATTAATTTTGAAAGAAAATTTTTTTATTTTAATTATAATAAAAAATATTGGGTGACACATTTTGATTTTTCAAATTACTAATATAAAATATAAATTATAAATTATATATAGAGTGGGAATGGTAAAGAGAAATTAAAAAAAAAAGAAGAGAGATAGATGAGAGAATTTAGGAAGGGAGTTTATTAATTTTAGAGGGAAATATTTTCTCTCAATTTTAATAAGAGATGTAATGTGAGATATTTGGTTATTAAATTAGATAATAATATATAAATATATAATAAATTATATATATAGTGAAAATAGTAGAGAGAAATAGAAAAAAGGGAGAGAGGTAGATGAGATAGTTTAGGATGTGAGTTTATTAATTTTAGAGGAAAATATTTTCTCTCAAGTTTAATAAGAGTGTCATGTGACACATTTTATTATTAAATTAGATAGTAATATATAATATAATATAAGGTAAAGTATATTTTTTTTCCTTGAAGTTTGGCAAAAGTTTCAAAAATACCCCTAAATTTTATTTTGTTTCAATTTTGCCCCAAAAGTTTTCGATTTGTATCAAATATACCCTCGACGGCTAAATTTTCAAAAAATTTAAGATCAATCTAACAATAATGCATGAAAATTATGCTTGATTTTCTTGTGTTTAGGGTTGTTCTTATGAAATTGTTGTTGAATTGGTCTTAAATTTTTTGAAAAATTAGCCTTCAGGGATATATTTAATGCAAATCGAAAACTTATGGGACAAAATTGAAACAAAATAAAATGTAGGAATATTTTTGAAACTTTTGTCAAACTTCAGGGACAAAAAATATACTTTACCTTATAATATAATATAATATATAATATAGCTATATTTCAATTTCAATATTTTAATTTTAATTTTAATACAATTAAAGAATGTCATATTGCACATTTTGATTGTCAAATTTGTAATTAGTCATTGATAATGATATATAAAAGCGATAGAGTAGTTGAAGGAATGAGAGGGATAGATAAAGGGAGAGGGAGGAGGAGAGGACTCTTTAATTTTAAAGAAAAAAATTTGATTTAAATTACAATGAGAAAATGACATGTGGTACATTTTGGTTGTAAAATTAGTAGGGAGGAAGAAAATGTTAGTGTACATGATGCAGAACCTTCCACAACCTTCCACACACTTAGCACTTAGCATCTGCTGCCAAGTTAGTTATGACAGCTTAGCACAATTCTGTTATATCCCATTTTAGCTCCTAACCAAATCTGTAATCCCAAACAACTTGTAACTACGAGTCTAACCCTCACTAAACATGTATATAATCTACTGTAAGAGACTGTAGACTTTACTTTTTCACAATTTCTTTATAATAACAGATCCCTAATTTCATTTAGCTCTTCTTCTAGCTCTTTCTTTCCAATTACTCTGTTAATTTCTCATCAAATATTTTGATACCTAACATGGTATCAGAGCTTCGGTTCTGATCCATGGATCACCACACCCCTTCCGCAACTTTAGTTCAAGCGACACAACAATCGTCAATGGCGTCAATCGCAAACTTCCCAGCCACAATCAAACTTGATGAGGATAACTTCAAAGCTTGGAAGCGTCAAACTCTTGCATATGTCAAAGCCAACAAATTACAAAATCACATCACTGTGCTGTCAATTCCAAGAAGATTTAACTCAAAATAGGATCGAATTGAAGGAAAAGTCTCATAAGAACTCGAAGCATGGGATTAACGGGATGAGCGTTTGGTCGCATGGATGCTCTCTGCTATGAATGAAGTCTTCGTGAATAAAGTGGTTGAATATGACTATGTGCACAAAATTTGGGCATCACTGGAAGAATACTTCATAGCAAGGCAAAAATCAAAGATAAGAATGTTGAAGGCATAGCTAAAGATGACAAAAAAAAAAAAAAAACAAGGTGCAACAGTAATCGAGTATATAGCCAAAATTAACAAGGTAGTCATCTCTCTATCTGCGCTTGGTGCTCCACTTTCAAAAGAAGAACATTTTGATTTTGTGCTAGGAGGATTAGATGAAGAATTCAGTGCGTTCATTACTATGGTAAATTCAAGAATAGACTCGATGATTGTTAGTGAGCTTGAATCACAGCTTCTTGCACAAGAAGAGGTAAATGAAAGGTTCCAAAAACCAGACCTAACTATGGTTCATACAAATTTGGCTAAAAAAGAATCAGGATCAAACAAGGCATGCAGTGAATTCCCAGCAGAAGAGACCTATGAAGGTTACTATACGAGAGGACAATCTGGAAGGCGAAGCAGAGGAAGAAACTTCAGAGGAGGCAGATCTTGGTGGTTAGGCAACAAACCCCATTGTCAACTGTGTAGAAGAATTGGCCACACGGTTTAGCAATGCTTCCACCGTTTCAACCAACACTACCAAAATTCCCAACTCCACAATTCCAATGGTGGTCCTCCACCACCAAACAATGTGTTCCACCAACAAACTCCACATACTCAGTCACAGCCACACTATCAACAAAATCAGCAAGCAACCACAAGCAATCAAAACCCTCCTCATGTACTGCTCGCCACAAACAGCCTTGACAGTGGCTGGTATCCTGACTCTGGAGCTTCTCACCATCTCACATTCGATCAGCTGAACCTGCTCAGCAGCTCAGAATACGAAGGACCTGAACAAGTGTTTGGAGGTAATGAAAAAGGTATGAGTATTGCTAATATTGGGAGGTCCATTATGCATGCATCTATGTCAAATAAATTTTTTAAACTCTAAAATTTGCTTCATGTACCTACCATCTCAAAAAATCTAGTCAGTGTCTCAAAATTTGCCCTAGATAATGGTGTGTTCTTTGAATTTTGGCCTTATGTCTGTGCTGTTAAATACCAGGAGTCCAAGAGAATTCTTCTCTAAGACAAACTTAAAAATGGACTGTATATATTCACTGACATTCAAATACCAAGACAAACCATGAAGTCAAATAAAGCACAAGTTTCACAAGTTCTTGATGCTGAAAAGAAAAAGAAAATATATGCAAACACTAGCACTGTGGATAGGAAAGCATAAAGTGAGATTGATAGAACAGTAAGAAACAACATTAAAACAAGAAAAAGTGAAAAAGAAAGACAAATAAAAAATGAGAATGATGAGTTAAATACTACTCCTCAGAATCAAAAGTCAAGAGAAAAGAAAAGTTGTAGTAGTGGTAGTGTAGTAAGAAACAATTACAACAGCACACACTAAGTTACTAATACAAATAACTTGTGTAACACAATTAGCAGTACTGATACATATACTAATGCTAATAGCCTGTGTAATAAAGTAGTAAACTCTAATATTCCTGGCCTACTTGATGTACCTGGTCCACTTGATGTAGTAACTTTTGATTCAAATAAATTTGCTGTTGTTATTGACTGTCACAGACTTGCTCATCTTAACTGTAATAGCTTTGTTTATTCTTCTTCTAATAAATCTGCTGCTGTTGTTGAATGTCATAGCCCAGCTCTTTCCAATGGTGACAATCATGTTCAATCTACCTGTGCTACTCCAAAAAAATTCACTGCTGTTGCTGAAACCACAAATTATGCCACCAATCCTACCACTAACAAACCTCCTCCTCCCAACTACACCTCCGAAAACCAACCCACTACATTCCTCACAAACCCTACTGCCAATAAGGCCACAAGTGACCCTCATCCTACCCTGCCTCACCCTTCTCCCACAGCCAATTCCCATGATATCAACACTCTCAGCTCCTTTGACCTGTGGCACAAGAAACTTGGCCATCCCTCTAAAAGAATAACCAAAACCATACTAATCAACCACAACATTCCATTCTCTCTTTCCAACATCTCTCATGCCTTTTGTGAGCCCTACACCATCAACAAAATCCATCAACTCCCCTTTCCACAATCTCACTCCAAATACACAAAACCTCTTGAGCTGGTCTTCTCGGAGCTTTGGGGACCTTCAGCCCAACCAGGCAAGTTAGGGTTCAAATACTTTACTTGCTTTATTGATGCCTATACCAGATATACTTGCACATTTTTTTTTACAAACCAAAGCTCAACATTCACAGCCTTTTGTCAATACAAAAACCTCATTGAAAACAAAACTGGCCACAAAATCAAGGCACTCCAAACTGACAATGGAGGAGAATACATGTCAAACACCTTCAACCAATTCTTCAGAGATCAAGGCATACAACATAGACTTACCTGCCCTCACACACATCAACAAAATGGCTGTGTAGAAAGAAAACATAGACACTTGATAGAAACAACTCTCACCCTCTTATCACAAGCATCCCTCCCTCTCTCCTTTTGGGATGAAGCTATCCTCACCTCAACCTACCACATCAATAGGCTACCAACCCCAACCATAAACCTCAAATCCCCTTTGGAGACCCTGTTTAACATCATACCAGACTACCAATCCCTCAAATCCTTTGGATGTGCCTGCTACCTTTGGCTAAAACCATACAATAAACACAAACTAGATCATAGGTCCACCAAGTGCATATTCATAGGTTACAGCCCTGACCACAAAGGGTACAAATGCCTATCCCCATCAAGCTGAGTCTATATGGCAAGAAATGTCATCTTCAATGAACTCAAGTTTCCTTTTCCATCATTGTTCAACTCACAACAATCCTCAACCAAACCAACAATACCCAAAACCATATTACCTAGTACCAAATAACTTGGCATTTAGCTTCATGATTGCTCCAAGGTACTTAGCAACTTGCTCTTCAACAATATCTTCATCCTCTTCAGAAGAAGAATACTCATCAGAGCTTATGAATGGCAGAAGGAAGTTTAATGGAATCTCTATGGACTCTGTATGAGCCTCTGATAAACCACTATTTCATGGTTTATCTTGTGCTCAATTGAGTGGATTTTATCAACTCTTTACCCACTTATTCATACTATTTGCATGGTTTTATATTTCCTTTCTAATTATGTGTTTTGATTGAAAACATGCTTCTTTGATCTTATATTTGCTTATTATTAATCCTCTCTTATTACCATTAGATGCCTTGATATGTATGTTAAGTGATTTCAGAGATTACAGGGCAGGAATGGCTCAGAGGATGAAAAGGAAGCATGCAAAAGTGGAAGGAATACAAGAAGTTAGAGAAATTGCTAAGCTGTCCAGCCTGACCTCTTCGCACTCAAATGGCTATAACTTTAGCTATAGAGGTCCAAACGACGCGGTTCCAGTTGCGTTGGAAAGCTAACGTCCGGGGCTTCGATTTGATATATAATATGCTATAGTTTCCGTGACGCTAGGCGACACGACCGCGTGATCCATGCGGCCGCGTCGCAGTGACGGGAATCCAGCGTGGCAAAATTCGAAACCAGCGAATTCTTGACTGTTTTTGACCCAGTTTGCGGCCCAGAAAATACAGATTAGAGGCTATAAAGTGGGGGAATGCATCCATTCATGGGAGGATCTCACATTCACAATTTTAGGAGTAGATGTAGTTTTTAGAGAGAGAGGTTCTCTCCTCTCTCTTAGGATTAGGATTTAGGATTTCTCTTAGTTTTAGGAGTGACTCTCAATCCCAGGTTTAATATTCCTTTTACTTTATATTCCTCTTTTTTACTTTCAGATGCTTCAATGCTTGTATTAGATATGTTGCCCAATTGGCTTATGAACTTTTCATGTTAAGATCTGCATATTTTATTTAATATAATTTGAGGTATTTCAGACTTATGATTGCTCTCTTTAATTTGTTAATGCTCTGTGTTTATCCAAGTTATTTTCATTCAAGTAGATTCTCTTCTCTTTTGGCTTTGGTTGAGTCATTGGAGACACTTGAGTTATCAAACTCATTGTTGATTGAAAATTGGATTTCTTCATCTCATTAATTCAAGTTCCAATAACTCTAGCCTTTCTCAAGGAAAGACTAGGACCTGAGGAATTAGAATTAATTCATCCACTTAACTTACCTTCATAGTTAGAGGTTAACAAGTGGGAGAAAAATCCAATTCTCATTACAATTGATATGGATAACTAGGATAGGACTTCCAGTTATAATACCTTGCCAAGAGTTTAGTTTACAGTTATTTATTTATTTATTTTACTTGTCATTTAAATATATCTGTGCCCATTGCCCAAACTCAACATTCCCCAAAAATACACTTTTTCATAATCAATAATAAGAACACCTCCCTGCAATTTCTTGAGAAGACGACCCGAGGTTTGAATACTCGGTTATCAATTTCAAAGGGGTTTGTTACTTGTGACAACCAAAACGTTTGTACGAAGGGATTTTTGTCGGTTTAGAGACTATATCTACAACGCGACTGTTTCTATGACATTCTTTACTGGCAAAAATCCTAACGTGAAAATGGCGCCGTTGCCGGGGAATTGCAAACGTGTGCCTTATTATTGGTTATTGTAAATATTTTCTTTTACCTGTTTATTTGTTTTTATTTTTGTTTTTTCATAAATTAAGAGGTTATTGGTTTTTATTTAGTTATTAAAAATTTTTTTTCAAAAATTTGTTCTTAGTGTTCATCTTGATCTTCAAGTTGTTCTTCGCGTTCATCTTGACCTTCAAGCTGTTCTTAGTTGTTTTCTTCGTTTTGATCTAAAAATTTGAAATTTGGTGTCATTTTATTATTTTTCTCTTTCCACATTAAATTCAAAAATAATTTTTATTAATTTTTTTCGAAAAAAAATATTTTCAGATTTTTATTTTTAAAATTTTATTCTTATCTTATCTTATTTCAAAAATCAAAATTCAAATTTCAAATTTCAAAAATTCAAATTTCAAAATTTCAAAATTTCAAAATTTAATTTTCAAATTAAAAATTTAAATAACCTTTTAATTTCAATTTGTTTTTATTTTTAATCTCTATTTACTATGAACTCTCACCCCTTTGGCTATGAGTCTGGTTACAATAATGTTGCAGGAAGAAGAAATTACAATGAGAACAGGCATCAAGGTTGGAACAATCAAAGATGGGAGGAGCCACAATGATTTGATCAACCCTCATGGCAACAACCACCTCCAATGGACTATCAACAACCACCACCATGTGCCTATGAACCCTTTCCCCAACATAACTTTGGACCACCATACTCACAAGCCTCTTTCCGCCATTCACCTCCATATGACCCTAACCCTCAACCACCATACCAACCACCTTATGAACCAAATGAACCATACATAGATCCACCCCAAACCTCCATGGAGAGAGCACTTACCGATCTAAACTCTACTATACGAGCTCTCGCCGCCCAAATCAGACCACCAAATACCTTTAACAATCAACCCCCAAGCTCTAGTGCACTTCCTTTTCAATCACAGAATGATCTCCCCATCCCACCACCACCTCAATATTTTCCATCTCCATATCCATCAATCCAAGAGCACTATGATCCTACCTATGATAACCGAGTGCATCAAGAGACAAAGGATCGTTTCAAGGAAACAGTGGATCGATTTCAGGCAACCACTCAACAACTGGAGCAAGCATTAATTCAATGGGCTTCTAGGCGCTCAAATATGCAAGGATCAGCCACAGCTCCATGTGGACAGTCTAGTGAAGAGCGTAGCATAAAGGAGATACCAGAAACCCCAGTGGACAAGACAGAGAATGAATTCGTGCTAGAACAAGTAGAAGACGCTATCATTGTTCAAGAAGAAGAGTTGGTTGAAGACTTAGGAGATGTAGAACCTCCATGGGAAAGTCAAGACATAGAGCCTCCTTCCAAGATGGTTGAAATTGATGCTGAGGAGGGTGTACAACCTCCAAAGCATATCATAGTTGAAGACTTGGAAGAGGTTGATCAAGAGATGGAGATTCAAGAAGAAGAAGCACAACCTCCCATGCCCTTGGAAAGCAATGAAGAGGAGATTGAATTGAAAGAGAGCTACCAAGAGGAAGAGGTTGAAATTGAAGAAGCTTGCAAAGAGGTGGTAGTTATCAGAAAAGAGCACAAGGGAGTGGAGGTTGCAATTTCATTAAAAATACCTCCCCCTAAGTTGCCATCATCCTTCACAACATTCAAGTGGGTAAGATTCATATCCCTTAGCTTTCTAATTCCACTTGAATATGGGCTACTGGAGACGGATGGTCAACTTAGAGCTCTTTGTAACATTAAGAGTAAGAGGAAGATGGCCAGTGATAAGAATCGTCCTGCAAGGTTCATTATGGTTGGAAGCTTTGAGTTTAAACGCAAAGGTTGGTGTAGAGCTCAACTGAATGGGTCTAGGAAGTTGTTTGGCCGCTTTAGTGAGAATTCAGATCGCTTGCTACCCGGATGGAATCATAATGATCAACATAAAGACGGGTGTAAAAGCAAGATTTAGGATCCTGGAATCTGCTCTGACACTTGTTACCCCGGGAGCCTAAGAATCTGTTTGAAGCTTCTTAAGGGCTTTATATGCTTAGTTTGGGACCCCGGAGGTTACTGGAATCACAAACATTGGTGGAGATTCTTGGATGAGTTCAAGCACAAGCCACCATAGCAGGAATCTCATCAAATGTCCAACTTAAGGACTATAACTAAAAGTGCTAGGTGGGAGACAATCCACCATGGTATGATCGTTCCTTTTTCATTTTTATTTAGTTTTATTTGTTTTCTATTTTTATTTTATTTTATTTTATTGAACCTGGAGTTTTGCATCACATTCATATTAACACTGCATTCTTCATTTTTCAGATTTAAAAAAAAAGAAGCGAGCACGCGACTCGACCGCATCAGCGACGCGTCCGCGTCGCAAGGAGATGGGAGACAATATTAATATGAACAGAGAGTTATGCAGGAGCAGCGCTGGAGGTGCGCCATTAGCACAAATCACCCCACGCGACCGCGTCGCTGACGCGACCGCGTCATATGGGAATAATGGCCTCCCACACGACCGCGTCACCCACGCGGCCGCGTGACCTGAAATCGGCGTAAAAAGGGTGTATGGCAGAAAGTTGAGCTGGAGTTGGGCTGGACCCGTGCTAGTAGCACAAGCCCTGCCACGTGAACGCGTCACCCACGCGTCCGCGTCATATTGGAAATAAGGCCACCTGCGCGATCGCGTCGACCACGCGACCACGTCACCCTGGATTTTGGCAATACTGAGTTTTGTACAGAGAGTTCTGCGACCGCGATGCTGCACTCGCGCCACTAGCACAAATCGAGTCACGCGATCGCGTGCCCCACGCGTCCGCGTCACCCAACCTTATCACGCACGACGCGACCGCGTCACCCACGCGACCGCGTCGCCAGCGTCGCACAACCTATCCAGATTAGTGCCAATTTTCTTATCTTTTCTTCTCCAAATCCTTATTCTTCTTATCTTTTCTTATTTCTTTCTTCTTCCATTCTTATTTTCTCTCACTTCCATTCTATTTTATTTAATTTATTTTCATACTTTCATTCATTGCATATTTTTATTTTTCTAAAAATTATTATTGGTGTTCAAATGTTCTTATTCAACTGTTACATCTTTTCTGGTATTTTCTTGGTGCTTAGTGACTTGTTTCATTCTTATTGAGTAATATTATTTAAATCAATGCCAATCTTTTATATCTATATTACTCTTGCATTGATATGAATTTATATTATCTCTCCTTCCCCATTCTCTTCTCCATTGTTGCAAATTTTCGCACCACTGGTATGCCATGTGCTTCTATTGTTTTCTCACTTGCGTGTTGTAGCTACCATGTAATTGAGACCCTCATTATTTGGCATCAACCAACCCATGTTTTATTTATTTTCCTATCTTTATTTCTGGGTTACTCTTCTTCCCTTTTTCTTTCAGGATGGCCACCCGGAAGAGAACCGGAAGACGTTCACATGGGGAGACAAACAAGTCCATCAGCAAAAATCCTTGGAGAAAAGCATCAGTTAGAGCAACCCGTCCACCTGCACATCTCAGCATGCACCGAGGACGGTGCAATCTTTAAGTGTGGGGAGGTCGATACCGATCTCCATGGGTTAGTTATTTCCTGACTCAACACCAAAATTTTTATTTTATTTGTTTGTTCATTGTTACGTTTGCATGATTGATTGCATATTTGTTTGATTTTTGCATATTTTACCACTTGGTTAAAGTAATATTTTCTTTTTCAAGAAACCTTTTAGAAAATTTCACTAATTTGAATAAAATTTTTTGTTACACTTGTTTGAAGAAATATTATACTGGAACATGGTTTAGAACTCGAACACACAAAACCTGTGAGATTTTTGAGCCTATTTGAATTGGTTGCATTTTATCAACCAAAAATTTTGTTTTAGTATGTATTTTTCTCTCTAAAATTGTGATCTTTGTCTTGCTTAATTCTATATTTCCATGGTTTGATGTATGCATGCACCTATATGATTGAGGCCTTTGTTTCACTGAGCTTATATACCCATATGGCCTTACCTTTCATTATCCCTTGCAAACCAATTTTGAGCCTATTGTACCCCTTTGTTCTTTTTATTTAGCACATCATTAACTCTAAGCGAAAAACAATAATGTCCTTAATTTGAATCCTTGGTTAGCTTAGACTAGTGAGAGTGCTTATGATTTAAGTGTGGGAAAAGTGGGTTTGGAAATATTTGGTTTAAGAATTGGGTATTATATATCTTTATGTGAAAGAAATATTTAGAACATGATTCATGCATTCAATATCTTAATCATATGCATTGAGAAAAAAATATATAAAAAAATATATATATATAAAAAAAAAGAAAAAGAAAAATAAAGGAGAAAAAGAAAAGAAAAAGTGCAAATAATAAACGGGGACAAAATGCCCCAAAGTAAGTGGTGAAAGCAATGCATTTGAGTTGTACTTGAAATTAGAATGCATGAATATGTGGAAAATTTAATGGATAGTTAGATGTTGTATTATGATTACATGGATTGTTTAAGTTAGGTGGAAAGTTTAAGTTAATTAAGGATTCATATTTTAGTCCACTTGGCCAAATACAATCCTACCTTGACCCTAACCCCATTACAACCCTTAAAAGACCTCTTGATATGTGTATCTATGCATTAAATTTGTGTTGATTGTTAGATGAAGAGCAAGCCTTAGAAAGCAAGGTTAGTAGAGAATTGAGAGAATCGATTGAGTGGTTTATCATGGTTTATCTTGTGCTCAATTGAGTGAATTTTATCAACTCTTTACCCACTTATTCATACTATTTGCATGGTTTTATATTTCCTTCCTAATTATGTATTTTGATTGAAAACATGCTTCTTTGATCTTATATTTGCTTATTATTAATCCTCTCTTATTACCATTAGATGCCTTGATATGTATGTTAAGTGATTTCAGAGATTACAGGGCATGAATGGCTCAGAGGATGAAAAGGAAGCATGCAAAAGTGGAAGGAATACAAGAAGTTAGAGAAATTGCTAAGCTGTCCAACCTGACCTCTTCGCACTCAAATGGCTATAACTTTAGCTACAGAGATCCAAATGACGCGGTTCCAGTTGCGTTGGAAAGCTAACGTCCGGGGCTTCGATTTGATATATAATGTCCTATAGTTTTTCTGATGCTAGGTGACGCGACCGCGTGATCCATGCGGCCGCATCGCAGTGACGGGAATCCAGTGAGGCAAAATTCGAAACCAGCGAATTCTGGACTATTTTTGACCCAGTTTGTGGCCCAGAAAACACAGATTAGAGGCTATAAAATGGGGGAATGCATCCATTCATGGGATGCTCTCACATTCACAATTTTAGGAGTAGATGTAGTTTTTAGAGAGAGAGGTTCTCTCCTCTCTCTTAGGATTAGGATTTAGGATTTCTCTTAGTTTTAGGAGTGACTCTCAATCCCAGGTTTAATATTCCTTTACTTTATATTCCTCTTTTTACTTTCAGATGCTTCAATGCTTGTATTAGATATGTTGCCCAATTGGCTTATGAACTTTTCATGTTAAGATCTGCATATTTTATTTAATATAATTTGAGGTATTTCAGACTTATGATTGCTCTCTTTAATTTGTTAATGCTCTGTGTTTATCCAAGTTATTTTCATTCAAGTAGATTCTCTTCCCTTTTGGCTTTGGTTGAGTCATTGGAGAAACTTGAGTTATCAAACTCATTGTTGATTGAAAATTGGATTTCTTCATCTCATTAATTCAAGTTCCAATAACTCTAGCCTTTCTCAAGGAAAGACTAGGACCTGAGGAATCAGAATTAATTCATCCACTTAACTTACCTTCATAGTTAGAGGTTAACAAGTGGGAGAAAAATCCAATTCTCATTACAATTGATAAGGATAACCAGGATAGGACTTCCAGTTATAATACCTTGCCAAGAGTTTAGTTTACAGTTATTTATTTATTTTACTTGTCATTTAAATATATCTGTGCCCATTGCCCAAACTCAACATTCCCCAAAAACACACTTTTTCATAATCAATAATAAGAACACCTCCCTGCAATTCCTTGAGAAGACGACCCGATGTTTGAATACTCGGTTATCAATTTCAAAGGGGTTTGTTACTTGTGACAACCAAAACGTTTGTACGAAGGGATTTTTGTCGGTTTAGAGACTATATCTACAACGCGACTGTTTCTATGACATTCTTTACTGGCAAAAATCCTAACGTCAGCCTCAGATTCCTTTGGTTCCTCAAAGGGGAACTCCCTTTTGTCCAGATCACGTCCCATGAGGTTTTTCTCACTGGGACTCACGTCCTCCTCACTCTCTCCAGGTTCGGCCATGTTGGTCATGGTTATGGCCTTGCACTCTCTCTTGGAATTTTCTTCTGTATTGCTTGGGAGAGTGCTAGGAGGAGTTTCAGTAATTCTCTTACTCAGCTGACCCACTTGTGCCTCCAAATTTCTAATGGAGGATTTTGTTTCATTCATGAAACTTAGTGTGGTCTTAGATAGATCAGAGACTATGGTAGCTAGGCCAGAACAACTTTGCTCAGAGTTCTCTGTTTGTTGCTGAGAAGATGATGGAAAAGGTTTGCTATTGCTAAACCTATTTCTTCCACCATTATTATTGTTGAAGCCTTGTTGAGGCTTCTGTTAGTCCTTCCATGAGAGATTTGGATGATTTCTCCATGAAGGATTATAGGTGTTTCCATAGGATTCTCCCATGTAATTCACCTCTTCCATTGTAGGGTTCTCAGGATCATAAGCTTCTTCTTCAGAAGATGCTTCTTTATTACTGCTGGATGCAGCTTGCATTCCAGTCAGACTCTGAGAAATCATATTGACTTGCTGAGTCAATATTTCATTCCGAGTCAATATGGCATTCAGAGTATCAATCTCAAGAACTCCTTTCTTCTGAGTTGTCCCATTGTTCACAGGATTTCTTTCAGAAGTGTACATGAACTGATTATTTGCAACCATTTCAATGAGTTCCTGGGCTTCTTCAGGTCTCTTCTTCACATGAAGAGATCCACCAGCAGAGTTGTCCAATGATATCTTGGACAGTTCAGACAGACCATCATAGAATATGAATATAATGCTCCATTCTGAAAGCATGCCAGAAGGACACCTTCTGATCAATTGCTTGTATCTTTCCCAAGCTTCATAGAGGGATTCGCCTTCCTTCTGTCTGAAGGTCTGGACTCCACTCTGAGCTTACTCAATTTTTGAGGTGGAAAGAACTTTGCCAAGAAGGCATTGACCAGCTTTTCCCAAGAGTTCAGGCTTTCTTTAGGTTGTGAGTCCAACCATGTCCTAGCTCTGTCTCTTACAGCAAAAGGGAAGAGCATAAGTTTGTAGACCTCAGGGTCAACCCCATGGGTCTTAACAGTGTCACAGATTTGCAAGAATTCAGCTAAAAACTGATGATGATCTTTCAATAGAAGTCCATGATACTTGCAATTCTGCTACATTACAGAAACTAATTGAGGCTTAAGCTCAAAGTTGTTTGTTCTAATTGCAGGAATTGAGATGCTCCTTCCACAGAACTCAGAGGAGGGTGCAATGAAGTCACCAAGCATCTTCCTTGTATTGTTGTTATTTTCGGCTGCCATGTCTTCTTCATTTTCGAAAATTTCTGTTAGGTCTTCTCCAGAGAGTTGTGTTTTAGCTTCTCTTAGCTTCCTCTTCAAGGTCCTTTCAGGTTCAGGATCAGCTTCAACAAGAATGCCTTTGTCCTTGTTTTTGCTCATATGAGAGAGAAGAGAACAAGAAAGTATCGAATCCTCTATGTCACAGTATAGAGATTCCTTGAGGTGTCAGAGGAAAATAGGAATAGAGGGATGAGGTAGGTAGATAAGAATTCGAACATATGAAGAAGGAGAGAGAGTCCGAATTGCTAATTGAGGAGGAGTGTTAGTCCTTAAATAGAAAGAGGTGAGAAGGGGGAAAAATTTTAAAATAATTAAAAAGAATTTTGAAAAAGTGGTTGATGATTTTTCGAAAATTAAAGGTGGAAAAGTGGTTAGGTGATTCTGAAGAAGATTTTGAACTCAGTAATAAAAAAAGATGTGATTGAGAACAATTTAAAAAGATTTGATTTTGAAAATTAAAGTTGATTACTTGACTAACAAGAAACTAAAAGATATGATTTTAAAATTTAAAGATTGAACCTTTCTTAATAGGCAAGTAACAACTTGAGATTTTTGAGTCAAAATATTAAATGTTAGCAATGAATTCGAAAATATGGAATAAAAATAAGAAAAAGATTTTTTGAAAGTCATTTTGAAATTTTCGAAATTTTTTTTAAGAAAAATGAAAGAGATTTGATTTTTGAAAAAGAATTTGAAAAGATATGATTTGAAAAAGAATTGATTTTGAAAAATTATGAAGAATTGAAAAAGATTTGAATTAAAAACTAACTTACCTCCCTTGTGTTGTCCTGGCGTTAAACGCCCAGAATGGTATCCATTCTGGCGTTTAACACCCATTTGGCTACCTCCTTGGGCGTTAAACGCCCAGCCAGGTACCCTGGCTGGCGTTTAAACGCCAGAATTTCTTCCTCACTAGGCGTTTTGAACGCCTAGCTTTTTTTTTGTGATTTCTCTGCTGTATGTTCTGAATCTTCAATTCTCTGTATTATTAACTTGAAAAGATATAATTTTAAAATTTTTTTTGAATTTTTAATGATGAGAGAGAACAACACAAAATGAAACTAATCATGAAAAACCAAGATCAAATAAACAATGCATGCAAGACACCAAACTTAGAAATTTTCATATTAGAGATACTAACGACTTAAAAATGCACATGAGAAACAACAAAAGACACAAAACAAGAGAATTTAAAGATCAGACCCAAGAAAATCATCAAGAATTAACTTGAAGATCAATGAAGAACATAATGCATATATTCGAAAAATGCAATAGGATTAAAAATATGCAAGACACCAAACTTAAAAATAGATACTAGACTCAAACAAGAAACACAAATTATTTTTTATTTTTATAATTTTATTAATTTTTTTGTAATTTTTTCGAAAATTAATTTGGAAAAGAGAAATAAGGATTTCAAAATTTTTAATAAGAATTCCAGGAATCATGTAATGTTAGCCTAAAGTTTCGGTCCAAAATTTTAGACATGGCTTAATAGCCAGCCAAGCTTTATGTGAAAGCTTCGGTCCAAAAATTTAGACATGGCCAATGGCCAGCCAAACTTCAGCAGAACATTACATACAACAGCTAAATTGATGAGAAAGACAAAGAAGCTCTTCTAAGGATAAGTGAAACCTCGGTCCAAAAGATTAGACATGGCTTAACAGCCAGCCAAGATTCAACATATCTCATGAAACTCTAGAATTCGTTCTTAAAAACTCTGAAGAATATATATATATTTTCAAGCTTTTCACTGCTTTTTCTTGCTTCAAGAATCAATTTTATGATTTTTCAGATTATCAATAACATTTCTCCTTTTTCATTATTCTTTCAAGAGCCAACAATTTTAACATTCATAAACTTCACTATAAAAAATATGCACTGTTCAAGCATTCATTCAGAAAACAAAAAGTATTGCCACCACATCAAAATAATTAAACTATTTTAAAATTTGAAATTCATGTACTTCTTTTTCTTTTTCAGAAAACATTTTTTTATTTAAGAGAGGTGAAGGATTCATAGGACATTCATAACTTTAAAGCATAGGTACTAGACACTAATGATCATGTAATAAAGACACAAACATAGATAGAACATAAAGCATAATTTTTGAAAAACAGAAAAATAAGAGCAAGGAGATTAAAGAACGGGTCCACCTTATTGATGGCGGCTAGTTCTTCTTCTTGAAGATCCAATGGAATGCTTGAGCTCCTCTATGTCTCTTCCTTGCCTTTGTTGCTCTTCCCTCATGTCTATTTGATCCTCTCTAATTTCATGGAGAATAATGGAGTGCCCTTGGTGCTCCATCTTTAGTTGCTCCATATTGGAACTCAAATCTCCTAAGGAGGTGTTGATTTGCTCCTAATAGTTGTGTGAAGGAAAATGCATCCCTTGAGGCATCTCAGGGATTTCTTGATGAGGGACTTCCTCATGCTCTTGTTGAGGCCCATAAGTGGGATCTCTTATTTGCTCCATCCTCTTTTTAGTGATGGACTTGTCCTCTTCAATGAGGATGTCTTCTCTTATGACAACTCCAGCTAAATTACATAGGTGACAGATGAGATGAGGGAAGGCTAACCTTGCCAAAGTGGAGGTTTTGTCAGCCACTTTGTAGAGTTCTAGAGATATGACCTCATGAATTTCTACTTCCTCTCTAATCATGATGCTATGGATCATGATAGCCCGATCTATAGTCACTTCGGATTGGTTGCTAGTAGGAATGATGGAGTGTTGGATGAATTCCAACCATCCTCTAGCCATGGGTTTAAGGTCATGCCTTCTTAATTGAACCGGCTTGCCTTTGGAGTCTCTTTTCCACTGAGCTCCTTCCATACATATGTCCATGAGGACTTGGTCCAACCTTTGATCAAAGTTGACCCTTCTAGTGTAAGGGCGTGCATCTCCTTGCATCATTGGCAAGTTGAATGCCAACCTTACATTTTCCAGACTGAAATCTAAGTAATTCCCCCGAACCATTGTAAGCCAATTCTTTGGGTTCGGGTTCACACTTTGATCATGGCTTTTGGTGACCCATGCATTAGCATAGAACTCTTGAACCATTAAGATTCCGACTTGTTGAATAGGGTTGGTGAGAACTTCCCAACCTCTTTTTCGAATTTCATGTTGGATCTCTGGATACTCATTCCTTTTGAGCATGAAAGGGACCTTAGGGATCACCTTCTTCTTGGCCATAACTTCATAGAAGTGGTCTTGATGGACCTTTGAGATGAATCTCTCCATCTTCCATGACTCAGAGGTAGAAAGCTTTGCCTTTCCTTTCCTCTTTCTAGAGGTTTCTCCGGTCTTAGGTGCCATAAATTTGTTGGAAAAACAAAAAGCAACGCTTTTACCACACCAAACTTAGAAGGTTTGCTCGTCCTCGAGCAAAAGAAGAAACAAGGGATTAGAAGAAGAATAAAATGAAGGAGATGGAGAGGTGTGAGTGGTTTAGCCAAGGAGGGAAAAGAAGTGTTTATGATGTGTGGAAATAAAAGAGGGATGACGGGTTTATATAGGAGTGGAGAGAGGGGTAGGGTTCGTGTATTATGGGTTGGGTGTGGGAGGGAAAGGATTTGAATTTGAATTGTGAGGTGAGTGTTATTGGGAAGAGTGGTGGAGGTGATTGGTGAGGGGGTATTTAGGGAAGGGTGTTATGGGAAGGTGTGAAGAAGAGAGAGAGAGAGAGTTAAGGTAGGTGGGGATCCTGTGGGATCCACAGATCCTGAGGTGTCAAGGTCTTCTCATCCCTGCACCATTTTGGCATGTAAATGCTCCTTTGAGTGCCAATCTTGGCATTAAACGCCAGATTGCTGCCCATTTCTAGCGTTTAATACCAGCTTTTCTTCCCTTTTTGGCATTAAACGCCAGCTTGATGCCCTTTTCTGGCGTTAAACACCAGTCTGGTGCTCTTTTCTGGCGTTAAACACCCAGAATGGTGCCAGACTGGGTGTTTAATGCCCATTCTGCTACCCTTACTGGCATTTAAATGCCAGTAAGCTCATCCTCCATGGTGTGCTATTTTCAATGCTGTTTTTTTATTTTAGCTTTTGTTTTTGTGACTCTACATGATCATCATCCTAAAGAAAACATAAAATAACAATGGAAAATGGAAATTTAACATAGATAAATAAAAATTGGGTTGCCTCCCAACAAGCGCTTCTTTAATGTCAATAGCTTGATAGTGGGCTTTCATGGAGCCTCACATATACTCAGAGCATGATGATGGCCTCCCAACACCAAACTTAGAGTTTGAATGTGGGGGCTCTGTTTGACTCTGCATTGAGAGAAGCTTGTCATGCTTCTTCTCCATGGTTACAGAGGGAGAGATCCTTGAGCCTTAAACACAAGGTAGTCCTCATTCACTTGAAGGACCAACTCTCCTCTGTCAACATCAATCAAGGCTTTTGCTGTGGCTAGGAAGGGTCTGCCAAGGATGATGGATTCATCCTTATTCTTCCCAGTGTCCAGGATTATGAAGTCAACAGGGATATACTGGCCTTCAACCTTCACCAAGACATCCTCTACAAGTCCATAAGCCTGTTTCCTTGAATTTTCTGCCATCTCTAGTGAGATTCTTGCAGCTTGCACCTCAAGGATCCCTAGTTTCTCTATTACAGAGAGGGGCATGAGGTTTATACTTGACTCCAGGTCACACAGAGCCTTTTCAAAGGTCATGGTGCCTATGGTACAAGGTATTGAGAACTTTCCAGGATCCTGTCTCTTCTGAGGTAATTTCAGTTGAATCGGATCATTCAGTTTATTGATGAGCAATGGAGGTTCATCCTCCCAAGTCTCAATGCCAAATAACTTGGCATTTAGCTTCATGATTGCTCTAAGGTACTTAGCAACTTGCTCTTCAGCAATGTCTTCATCCTCTTCAGAGGAAGATTACGCATCATAGCTCATGAATGGCAGAAGGAAGTTTAATGGAATCTCTATGGTCTCTATATGAGCCTCAGATTCCTTTGGTACCTCAATGGGGAACTCCCTTTTGTCCCGAGGACATCCCATGAGGTTTTTCTCACTGGGAATCACGTCCTCCTTACTCTCTCCAGGTTTGGCCATGTTGGTCATGGTTATGGCCTTGCACTCTCTCTTGGAATTTTCTTCTGTATTACTTGGGAGAGTGCTAGGAGGAGTTTCAGTAATTCTCTTACTCAGCTGACCCACTTGTGCCTCCAAATTTCTAATGGAGGATCTTGTTTCATTCATGAAACTTAGTGTGGTCTTAGATAGATCAGAGACCATGGTTGCTAAGCCAGAATGACTTTGCTCAGAGTTCTCTGTTTGTTGCTGAGAAGATGATGGAAAAGGTTTGCTATTGCTAAACCTATTTCTTCCACCATTATTATTGTTGAAGCCTTGTTGAGGCTTCTGTTGGTCCTTCCATGAGAGATTTGGATAATTTCTCCATGAAGGATTATAGGTGTTTCCATAGGGTTCTCCCATGTAATTCACCTCTTCCATTTCAGGGTTCTCAGGATCATAAGCTTCTTCTTGAGAAGATGCTTCTTTATTACTGCTGGATGCAGCTTGCATTCCAGTCAGACTCGGAGAAATCATATTGACTTGCTGAGTCAATATTTCATTCTGAGTCAATATGGCATTCAGAGTATCAATCTCAAGAACTCCTTTCTTCTGAGTTGTCCCATTATTCACAGGATTTCTTTCAGAAGTGTACATAAACTGGTTATTTGCAATCATTTCAATGAGTTCCTGGGCTTCTTCAGGCATCTTCTTCAGATGAAGAGATCTACCAGCATAGTTGTCCAATGACATCTTGGACAATTCAGATAGACCATCATAGAATATGCATATGATGCTCCATTCTGAAAGCATGCCAGAAGGATACCTTCTGATCAATTGCTTGTATCTTTCCCAAGCTTCATAGAGGGATTCGCCTTCCTTCTGTCTGAAGGTTTGGACTTCCACTCTAAGCTTACTCAATTTTTGAGGTGGAAAGAACTTTGCCAAGAAGGCATTGACCAGCTTTTTCTAAGAGTTCAGGCTTTCTTTAGGTTGTGAGTCCAACCATGTCCTAGCTCTGTCTCTTACAGCAAAAGGGAAGAGCATAAGTCTGTAGACCTCTAGGTCAACCCCATGGATCTTAACAGTGTCACAGATTTGCAAGAATTTAGCTAAAAACTAATGAGGATCTTTCAATAGAAGTCCGTGATACTTGCAATTCTGCTGCATTAAAGAAACTAATTGAGGCTTAAGCTCAAAGTTGTTTGCTCCAATTGCAGGAATTGAGATGCTCCTTCCACAGAAGTCAGAAGAAGGTGCAATGAAGTCACCAAGCTTCTTCCTTGCATTGTTGGCATTGTTGTTATTTTCGGCTACCATGTCTTTTTCTTTTTCAAAAATTTCTGTTAGGTCCTCTCCAGAGAGTTGTGCTTTAGCTTCTTTTAGCTTCCTCTTCAAGGTCCTTTCAGGTTCAGGATCAGCTTCAACAAGAATGCCTTTGTCTTTGTTCCTGCTCATATGAAAGAGAAGAGAACAAGAAAGTATGGAATCCTCTATGTCACAGTATAGAGATTCCTTAAGGTGTCAGAGGAAAACAAGAATAGAGGGATGAGGTAGGTAGATAAGAATTCGAATAAATGAAGAAGGAGAGAGAGTCCGAATTGCTAATTGAGGAGGAGTGTTAGTCTTTATATAGAAAAAGGTGAGAAGTGGGGAAAAATTTTTGAAAATAAATTTTTAAATAGGGTAAAGTATATTTTTTGTCCCTGAAGTTTATTAAAAGTTTTAAAAATACCCCTAAGTTTTAATTTGTTTCAATTTTATCCTTAATGTTTTCGATTTGCATCAATTTTATCCTTATCTTTAAATTTTTTGGTCAAACTATGGTCAACATTAATTTTTTCCAATAACACCCCCCAAACCTTATTCTCTTTCATCATCATCCCCAAACTCACTCAGCAACAGTCCCATCCCTCACTCCCTCTCCGATTGTCTCTTCTGCCGTGTAGTCTACCTCCAGAAAAACTCCCTCTCCAGCCACCTCCCTCCGCCGCTCCTCAACCTCACCAACCTAACCTCGCCAACCTCCAGCTATTCAACTTCGCTCACAACCTCCTCTCCGGCACGCTCTTCGGCGACATAATGAACTTCCCCTGGTACCTCGATTTGTCTTCCCACACATTTTCCGGCGATATTCCAATGAACTTTTCCTCCAAATCTCAACTCCAACTCATCAACTTGTCCTACAATGACTTTTTCGGTGGGATTTCGGTCACCATCGGAGCTCTAAAGAAGCTCAAGCATCTCTGGCTTGACTCCAACAATTTCTATGGGATCTTACCTTCAACACTTGCAAACTGAAAAATACAACGCCCCATGAGAAGAGAAGGTTGTTGATTCCCAACATGATTTCAATGAATATGATAAAGGTAGAATCTTTTTGTTGAAATCTTTGAGACCATGCTTGAAGATATGGTACCCACAAAGAAGAGAAAGTAATTGAGAATCAGAGGGGACATGTACCTCTTATTTGTTATGGAGTTTTGATCTGTTGTTGCATGGAGCTGTTGTTGTGTTTTGTTATTGTTGATGTTGCTGTTGCCCTTTTTTATTTTGCTTCTTCTTCTTAAATGTTGATGGATTTGATTTCAAGTGCTTCATAGTACTTGTTGGTTGGAGCCATGGTCAGGGATTGGTGGTGGAATGCTGGGTCTTGTAATGGAGTCTTCTCCATGAAAGAGAGAAGGAGGATATGATATACATCACTTGTGGTGGCCGGAGTTGGGGCACAAACGGCGACGAGAATGTTAGCGAGGAGTTGTTCTTGATGATGATGAAAGAGAATAGGGTTTGGGGGGTGTTATTGGAAAAAATTAATGTTGACCATAGTTTGACCAAAAAATTTGAAGATAAGGACAAAATTGATACAAATCGAAAACATTAAGTATAAAATTGAAACAAATTAAAACTTAGGGGTATTTTTGAAACTTTTAGTAAACTTCAGGGACAAAAAATATACTTTACGCTTTTAAATAAAACTAAATTTTTTTTAAAAAGGATTTTGAAAAAGTGGTTGATGGTTTTCCAAAAATAATAGTGAGAAAGTGGTTAGGTGATTTTGAGGAAGATTTTGAAATCAGTAATAAAAAAGATATGATTGAAAATTATTTTGAAAAAGATGTGATTCAGAAGATATGATTCAAAAACAATTTAAAAATATTTGATTTTAAAAATTAAAGTTGATTACTTGACTAACAAGAAACTAAAAGATATGATTTTAAAATTTAAAGATTGAACCTTTCTTAATAGGCAAGTAACAACTTGATATTTTTGAATCAAAATATTAAATGTTAGCAATGAATTCGAAAATATGGAATAAAAATAAGAAAAAGATTTTTGAAAGTCATTTTGAAATTATCGAAATTTTTTTAAGAAAAATGAAAGAGATTTGCTTTTTGAAAAAGAATTTGAAAAGATATGATTTGAAAAAGAATTGATTTTGAAAAATTATGAAGAATTGAAAAAGATTTGAATTAAAAACTAACTTACCTCCCTTGTGTTGTCCTGGCGTTAAACGCCCATAATGGTATCCATTCTGGCGTTTAACGCCCATTTGGCTGCCTCTTTGGGCGTTAAAAGCCCAGCCAGGTACCCTGGCTGGCGTTTAAATGCCAAAATTCCTTCTTCACTGGGCGTTTTGAACACCCAGCTTTTTCTCTGTGATTCCTCTGCTGTATGTTCTGAATTTTTAATTCTCTGTATTATTGACTTGAAAAGACATAATTTTGAATTTTTTTTTGAATTTTTAATGATGAGAGAGAACAACAACAAAATGAAACTAATCATGAAAAACCAAGATCAAATAAACAATGCATGCAAGATACCAAACTTAAAAATTTTCATATTAGAGATACTAACGAATTGAGAATGCACATGAGAAACAACAAAAGACACACAACAAGTGAATTTAAAGATCAGACTCAAGGAAATCATCAAGAATTAACTTGAAGATCAATGAAGAACATAATGCATATATTCGAAAAGTGCAAGAGAATTAAAAATATGCAAGACACCAAAATTAAAAATAGATACTAGACTCAAACAAGAATCATAGATTATTTTTGATTTTTTTTATGATTTTATTAATTTTTTTGTAATTTTTCGAAAATTAATTGGAAAAAGAGAAATAAGGATTTCAAAATTTTTAATAAGAATTCCAGGAATCATGTAATGTTAGTCTAAAGCTTTGGTCCAAAATTTTAGACATGGCTTAATAGCCAGCCAAGCTTTATGTGAAAGCTTCGGTCCAAAAATTTAGACATGGCCAATGGCCAGCCAAGCTTCAGCAGAACATTACATACAACAGCTAAATTGATGAGAAAGGCAAAGAAGCTATTCTAAGGATAAGTGAAACCTCAGTCCAAAAGATTAGACATGGCTTAACAGCCAGCCAGGATTCAACATATCTCATGAAACTCTAGAATTCGTTCTTAAAAACTCTGAAGAACAGAATAAACTTTTTTTTTGAATTTTTTTTGAAAATTTTTCAAAAAAAAAAAAAAAATACTTAAACATAAAATAAAATTACCTAATTTGAGCAACAAGATGAACCGTCAGTTGTCCAAACTCGAACAATTTCCGACAACGGCGGTAAAAACTTGGTGCACGAAATTACAATCACACTTTTGTAATTTCGCACAACTAACCAGCAAGTGCACTGGGTCGTCCAAGTAATACCTTACGTGAGTAAGGGTCGATCCCACGGAGATTGTCGGCTTGAAGCAAGCTATGGTCATCTTGTAAATCTCAGTCAGGCGGATTCAAATGTTCATGAGTTTGATAATTAAAATATAATTTAAACAGAAAATAAGATAGAGATACTTATGTAATTCATTGGTGGGATTTCAGATAAGCGTATGAAGATGCTTGTTGCTTCTAAACCTCTGCTTTTCAACTGCCTTCTTCCAACCATTCATACTCCTTTCCATGGCAAGTTGTATATTGGGGATCACCGTTGTCAATGGCTACCGTCCGTCCTCTCAGTGAAAATGGTCCAGCTACGGGTTACGTAGGGCTAATCATCTGTCGGTTCTCACTTGTATTGGAATAAGATCTAATGATCCTTTTGTGCACTGTCACTGCGCCCAACAGTCATGAGTTTGAAGCTCGTCACAGTCATCCCATCCCAGATCCTACTCGGAATACCACAGACAAGGTTTAGACTTTTTGGATCTCAAGAATGCTGCCAATTGATTCTAGCTTATACCACGAAGACTCTGATCTCACGGAATGGAAGGCTCTGTTGTCAGGAGAGGCAACCATGCGTCGTGAACCAGGAGGCTAAGAGATACACACTCAAGCTATTGCAGGTAGAACGGAAGTGTTTGTCAGGCACGCGTTCATAGGTGAGAATGGTGATGAGTGTCACGGATCATCACATTCGTCAGGTTAAAGTGTGAGTGAATATCTTAGAACAAGAATAAGTGTGAATTGAATAGAAAAACAATAGTACTTTGCATTGATCCTTGAGGAACAGCAGAGCTCCACACCTTAATCTATGAGGTGTAGAAACTCCACCGTTGAAAATATAAAAGTGATGAAGGTCCAGGTATGGCCGATTGGCCAGCCCCCAAAACGTGATCAAGAGATCAAAAGTGATCCAAAGATAGTCTCAAAAATGATCTAAAGATGAAAATACAATAGCAAAAGGTCCTATTTATAATAAACTAGTAGCTTAGGGTTTACAGAAATGAGTAAATGATGCAGAAATCCACTTCTGGGGCCCACTTGGTGTGTTCTTGGGCTGAGCATTGAAGTTTTTTCGTGCATAGGCTGTTTCTGGAGTTAAACACCAGCTTTGGTGCCAGTTTGGGCGTTTAACTCCAATTCTGGTGCCAGTTTGGGCGTTTTACGCCAGAAATTTTAGGCTGACTTTGAACGCCGGTTTGGGCCATCAAATCTCGGACAAAGTATAAACTATTATATATTTATGGAAAACCCAGGATGTCTACTTTCCAACGCAATTGAGAGCGCGCCAATTGGGCTTCTGTAGCTCCAGAAAATTCACTTCGAGTGCAGGGAGGTCAGAATCCAACAGCATCTGCAGTCCTTTTTCAGCCTCTGAATCAGATTTTTGCTTAGGTCCCTCAATTTCAGCCAGAAAAATACCTGAAATCATAGAAAAACACACAAACTCATAGTAAAGTCCAGAAATGTGATTTTTGAATAAAAACTAATAAAAAGTAACTAAAACATATTAAAAACTACCTAAAAATAATGCCGAAAAGCGTATAAATTATCCGCTCATCATGCACCCCCACTAATATCAATACTATATATAATTCATTACAACCTACACAAATTCATGTCACTAATTATGAGTCTGAAACTAACCTTGTTAGAAGTGCAGATTCCTTTGAAACTATCCCTTTACAGGTGGAAGTTGGCCCTCACATGCAATTTGCAGCTGCCACCACATCACAAGTCCCTCAGCTGAACACTCAGTCCATCAGCACTGGGCATAACACTCACCCAATGCAAACCAGGAGCAAAAGCGGCATCACCAAGCCAAAAGTGTTCACTACCACCCTAACATCAAGCCTGGAATCTGCAGATAATCTTCTAAAATCCATCGCTCAGGAAGAAGAATACTCAGCACTAATGAAAAATAACACATGGAGACTCATCAATCCACCCTAACACTCGACACCCATAGGCTGCAAATGGGTATTCCGAGTTAAAAGAAATCCTGACAGCACAATCCAAAAATACAAGGCGAGGCTTGTAGCAAAGGGCTTTCACAAAAAATAAGGAGTTGATTATGACCAAATCTTCAGTCCTGTAGTCAGGCCTGCAACTGTTTGAGTCATGCTCAGTATTGCACTTGCGAAGGGATGGAAAGTACACCAATTCGAATTCAACAATGCATTCCTCAATGGTGACCTCTGTGAAGATGTATACATGCCACAACCAGAGGATTTCACCTTCTCAAACCCACATCAAGTATGCAAACTGCAACGTTCCCTTTATGGCCTCAAATAGGCTCTAAGGGCATGGTTCACAAAGCTTAGCTCTGCCTTCCTTAAGTTTGGGTTCACAAGCACCAGATCAGATGTGTCTCTGTTCACCAGATTCACCTCATCCTCAGCAGTCTACATCTTAGTATATGTATACAATATTTTGGTAACCGAAAACTCAGAATCAGAGATAAACTCCATCATAAATCAGCTCCACAATACCTTCTCTCTTAAAGCCCTAGGTTAAATGAACTATTTCCTTGGAATTGAAGTCAAACATAGCAGCAATGGGATAATAACCTTAAAGCAGATGAAGTACATTCAAGATCTCCTCAAAAGAGTTGAAATGAGCACTGCCAAACCTGTGCCCACTCCAATGACATCCTCTCTCAAGCTCTTAGCTTCGGCGATGGTAACTTCAACAATCCTACACTTTACAGATCGATAGTTGGAGGCTTGTAGTATACAACAATCACAAGACTGAAAATCTCATTATCGGTCAACAAAGTTGCTCAATTCCTTCACATCCCTCTTGGCTCACACTGGAAGGCAATAAAAAATCCTTTGATATCTCTCAGACACAACTTAGTATGGTCTAAAGTTCAGAAAATTCACAAATTTCAGAGTCTATGGCTTTTGTGACTCAGATTGGGCCAGTGACATTGATGACAGAAAGTCTACCAGCAGGTATGGAATCTACCTAGGTCCCAACCTAATATCTTGGGTGAGTAGAAAACAATTTTCAGTCTTAAGAAGCAGCACAGAAGCAGAGTTCAGAGGCATTGCAGATGCAGTAACTGAGATAGTGTGGTTGCAAAATCTACTTACCGAGGTCAGAATACCATGTTCTGCCAAGGCAGTGGTATACTGTGATAATCAAAGTGTCATTCTTCTATCTTCCAACCCAGTTCTATATAATAAATCAAAACATTTTGCTCTCAATAAGTCCTTTGTAAGAGATTTTCTCTCCAAAAAGAAGCTCTTCATTCAGCACATCCCAGCACAAGACCAACTTGCAGACTGTAAGAACCGAGACTAATTAATCATCTAAGTAAATAATTAATATCGCCCAAAATAGGATCCGAAAATTTAGAATGAGAATTTGAGGATTTAAATATGATTTTCGGACTCAATAGATTTTTTTGAGTCAGAGAAAGTATTTTCTGCGAAAAACTGCGTAAAACCACGAACCGGAAGCCGAACCAGTTCAAGTCTACCCAGTACTGTGAGAGAATAATTAAAAACAGTAGAAAACTATAGAAAAATAATTAGAGTAAAAAACCGGGCATTAACTTTAAAGGTTTGGCCTAAAGTTGGGCCAAACAGGCTAAAAACGCTAACAGGTTGGACTGGACCCAAGTTGGGCCCAAGCTCAACATATAAAGCCTTCATTAATGAACCCATTAACACTCAACACACTCAAACACAACACAAACCAACTGAGAAGAGAAGAGGGAAGAGGGTTCCATTGTTACTATTCATCTTCAACTTCCGAAGCTCATAACTTGAGCTACGGAGCTCTGATCGCCACACCGTTTGTGGCCACGCGATCACCGCAGAGTGCTCTACAAACCCCACCCAAGAAATTGGTAAGAAAATCACGAAATTCCTCTCAGTTCTTCCTTCCAAAAATTTGAAATTATAGGGTTTTGTATTGAGTGAAATTTTGTGATTTTGGGTGTTTAAGTACACTCTAGCACTTGATTACTATTGGGCTTTGCTTCCAAAACTGTTGGGCAAGGTAAGAGTGTCTTGAACCCTTGTAAAATTGTGATTAAGTTGAACCCTAGGTTGATTGGTTATGAAATTATGTGAATATATAGTTTGAAGTTGTGATTATTTGCATTACTTGGAGCTTGGAGTTGAATTGATGGCTTGATTGAGTTTGAGAACTTGTGGAAGCTTGGTTGAGGTTAACTTGGTGATTTAGTGCATATTGAAAATTGGTCAAGGTATGGTTTCGGTTTCCTCTATGTAATATATAATATTTCTGGACACTTAGGCTAGTGACCCATAGGATAGGTTTGGATTGATATGGTTGTTGAATTGGGTTGGTTGATGATGTGTGAGGAATTGATGTTGTTGAATAATGTTGTTGATGTATGATGTATGATGAATTTGAATGAGAAATATTATTGATGTTGTTAAACAATGTTGATTATTGATATTGATAATGAATGAGGTTGATGTTGATGGTTGAAAGTGGTAAAATGATTATTGTTATGTTTGGTAGATGAGAGAAGTTTTAGTGTGAAATCATGGATAATTGGGTTTGAGAATTTGATGATATGAGTAGTGGATTGTAGCATAAATGGTAAAATTTGATGTGGGATGGAGTTAATGTAGTTGTAGTTTTGGTTTGGTTTTGGTTGTGAAATTAGAAAACTGAGAACCTTGTGAAATTTTGGTAAAAATGAATTTTTGGTTAGCTTTGATGGATCATAACTTAATCCTCAATTTTCAAAATTTGTTGAAATTTGTTTTAAGATAACGTTCATTGAAAAATCTTTAAATGGATATAAAGTTTGTAAAAAATGGATTTTTGTAGTGGAAGTTATGATCATTCAAAGTTTGGTGTCAAAATCTGAATTCTGTGAATACTGCAGAATTTGTGATTTCTGGTTTGTGTGCGCACGCACACTGATGCATTCACATATTTACTATATTAGCTAGCTATTTTAGTTAGTTTTATCTTATTTTCATTCATTATCTTTGAAATAAACAAGCACTTTGATGAGTTTTACTCCCATGCATAAAAATACCAAGGACTAGGTTAATTGTAGCCAAATTCATGCAAATGATTCAAGGAGTTAATAAACAAGTTGATGTGAATGAATCTCTTGAAATTGATTGCATAGAATGGAAAAACTTTGAGGAAGTTTCTTTGATTAATGATAGGTAATGAAGCAAGAAGGCAATGGAGCAAGAAGGCTTGAGAACACATCAAGCTTGGTAAGGAAGCAGAGGACTTGCACGTTGCTAACTTGGGTTACTACTGGCGTGTTTGGTGATAATGCCAGCAGCCCTAGAGAGTGATTCTGGGAAGGACTTGGCACGTTGCCAACTCAGAGACACATTGGCGTGTCCACTAACAACGCCAGGCAACCATGGAAAGCACCTCTAAGCCTCGAGCACGTTGTCCAAAATTGGAAGCATGGGCGTGCTTGATGGAAACGCCAAGCAACCATGGAGAGCATTTCTATGCTCGAGCATGTTGCCAACATGCTGATTCATTGGTGTATTCCAAAGCAATGCCAGGGAGCAAAGCCTGGAAGGAGGCAGCCCTGGAGAGCATGTTGCCAACGCTGGTTCCTAGAGGTGTGTTCCAAGGCAACGCAGCAAGAAAAGCTTGGTTCAGGAAGGAGATAGCCCTGGATGGTAGCTCGAGCACGTTACCAACCTGAGGATGCATTGGCGTGTCCAATGATAACGCCAAGGAGGAAGCCTGGTCCAGGGAAGGAGGCTAGCACGTTGCCAACACCAGATTCTAAAGGCGTGTTCAATGGCAACATTGCAAGCAAGGTTTAGAGCTAGAAGGCAGTCTTGGAGGGCAATTCCAAGCCTCAATCACGTTGCCAACACTGGGTTCATAGGCGTGTGTAATGGCAACGCCAAGAAGCAAGCATGGAGCAAGGGGGCAGGGGCTGGCACGTTGCTAACGTGCTGAAAAGGTGCGTGTTCAGCAACAACGCCCGCGACCATGGCAGGCTGACCTTACCTCCTTCAATGGAGTATAACTTGAGCTACAGAGATCCAATTGAAGTGCTTTCAACGGAATTGAAAGGTAGACATTCAGAGCTTTCCAACCATATATCATAGTATGGGGTTGACATTCGTTTGAAGCTTCAAAAGCTGGCTTCATTTAGAGCTTCAGAATCTGAACACGTTGGCAACTTGGAAGAACAAAGGCGTGTTCACCAAAAACGTGTGCGATTTTGGCAGGCTGACCTTACCATCTTTAATGGAGGATAAATTGAGCTACAGACATCCAATTGAGATGCTTTCAGTTGAGTTGGAAAGCTGACATTCAGAGCTTTCCAACCATATATAATAGTCCATAGTGGAGCACAAAATTTAAGCTCAAACCAGAGGCAAATTTAAGCTCCAAAAATAAAGCACAAGAATTGAATCCAAGGAGCAGGAAGCACGTTGGCAACTTGGAAACCAAGTTGGAAACGCCCTTGTAAGAAGATCCAGCCTAGGAAATCCACAAGCATGTTGCTAACTTGCATTTGCATAGGCGTGTTTGCCAGCAACATGCCCAATGGGCCAGAAATGATGTGAACAAGCTCTGCTCTCTCTGTTCTCTTCAAAGGCCAGCAAATTCCACTCTAATGAGCCAGCTGATAAACCCCGATTTTGTGGTTTATCTTGTGCTTAATTTGGGGAATTTTATCATCTTTTCCCACATTTATTCAATGAAATAGCATGGTTTTGCAATTCTCCCTTGATTTGTGCTTAAATGTGAAAACATGCTTTTTAGGCCTTAAAATAGCTAAATTTAATTCACTTTAATTCCATTCAATGCCTTGATATCTTTGTTGAGTGATTTCAGGTTCATAGGGCAAGTATTGGATGGAAGAAGTGAGGAGAAAAGCATGCAAAGTGGGAGAACTCATGAAGAAATGAAGGAACCGTAAAGCTGTCAAGTCCGACCTCTTCGCACTCAATCGACCATAACTTGAGCTACAGACGTTTAAATGAGGCGTTTCTAGTTGCGTTGGAAATCTAACATTTGGGGCTTCGAAATGATATAAAATTTGCCATATATTATATCGCGTTCAGGGGCGCGGACGCGCCATGTACGCGTGCGCGCCGATGTTGCCCGTGGCCCACTAAAGTGAAATCGCCCCCAGCGATTTCTGAAGCATTTTGGGCCCAACCCAACTCATTTCTAATGCTATTTCATGCAGAATTCAAGCTTGGGCAAGGGGGGAGCAATTGTTTAGTAGCTTAGCATCATGTAGTTTAGTTTCTAGAGAGAGAAGCTCCCTCTTCTCTCTAGAATTAGGATTAGAATTTCTTAGATCTAGGTTTAATTCATGCTTTGATTTACTTTTCCTTTACAATTTCTTGTTCCTCTACTCTTCCTCTCTCTAATTTTGTATTTCATTCTTGTAATTGCTTGCTTTTTTGTTGATGCACTCTTCCTTCTTCTATTTTCTTTCAATGCAATTTATGATTCATGTTCTTTTATCATTGATTTGCTTTATTGTTGTTTAATTCCTTGCAATTGAATAGTGTAGATTTATATTCCTTGCAATTTTACTATGCTTTCCTTTTATGCCTTCCAAGTGTTTGATAAAATGCTTGGTTGGATTTTAGTGTAGATTTTAGTGTTCTTGGCTTTGGTAGAGTAATTAGTGACGCTTGAGTTATCTAATTCCCGTGTTGATTGATAATTAGATGTTGCTAATTAATTTGGATACCACTAAAGCTAGTCTTTCCCTTGGGAGTTGGCTAGGACTTGTGGAATCAAATTAATTCATCCACTTGACTTTCCTCCATGGTTAGAGGTTAACTAAGTGGTAGCAACGGATAATTGTGGTCACAATTGAGAAGGATAACTAGGATAGGACTTCTAATTCTCATTCCTTGTCAAGAGCTTTCTAGTTATTAGTTTATTTTCATTGCCATTTACCTTCCATGCCTCTTATCAAAAACCCCAAAACATGCTCCATAACTAATAACAAGGTGCTTTATTGCAATTCATAGGGAGAACGACCCGAGGTTTAAATACTTCGGTTTATAAAATTTAGGGGTTTGTACTAGTGACAAACAAAATTTTTGTATGAAAGGACTATTGTTTGGTTTAGAAGCTATACTTTACAACAAGAATTCATTAGAGAAAGTTTAAACCACACAAAAGTCCAATCATCACCAGCCAATTCAACAAGAAAAAGCCCAAATTGCTAACCCAATTGAGAACCTCTCAATGAGTTTTAGGACTAGTATAAATAGAGAAAAGTTTTGTACTTTAGAGACTCTTAGACACTTTTACCTTTATACTAGTTTTCATTACTTTTACTTTTACTGCATTGGAAGAGAGGATATACTAGAAAGCAATTTTGTTTTATTTGGACGTGAACTTTCAGTTTTAAGAATTTCTTCTTCTTCTTCTTCATTCTTCCCTACACTTAGTTTAATTTTCATCTTTGCAATTGTTGTTGAAATTGGAGCTATGATTCACTAAACCCCATTTTCATTAGGGGGAAGAGCTCTGTTTATTTGAATGAATTGATAACTCTTCTTCTCCTTCTTAATTCAAGTGGTTCATCCAAGAGAAAACTCTTGTTCTTCAAAGATTCAATCACCATCGAGAGAGGGGTTGAATCTATGTGAATTATGTGATGAACTTGAGAAAGGAGTCACATAATTTAGTTTAGAGTTTATTCTTTCATAATTTTCTTGATTAATACACTTTGGGTTGGTATGTGAGATGTAACCACCCTTGGTTGAGATCCTGGGAATTGTGTGGCTTGAAAGATTAGTTAATGAGCTTCATCTCTTCTCATGAACAATTAGATCACGAGAGTGGCAATTGATTGTGTTGATGAGAAATTGAGTTACCAAGAGATTGGAATTCAATTATTCACAATCCGCCATGGATCTATACCCATGATTGAGAAGGAGGTGATCATCATCAATTCATGAGAATTTACATCTCTAATCCCTAATGATCTCTTCCATCATTAATTCTCATTTCTTTTGTTCTTTAGTTATTTTAAATACCCATTACCTAACTCCCTTTTACATTCAAGAAATTTAGCATTCCTGCCATTTAGATTCAGTTTTAATTACTTGAAATTTACTTCTCTACTCTCTACAATTTAGTACTCTACTTTCTTGCAATTTATTTTTTTATGTCATTTAAGTTTCTTGCAATCTAAGTTTCTGTTATTTACTTTCAGTCATTTAATTCTCCTTCATTACTTCAGTTTTTTAAATATTATTCTTATCATTTAACTCCTTGCAATTTCTTTCAAGCATTCAAATCTCATGAAATAAAATTAATGTTTGCTTAACTAAAATACCATTTAACCAAAGTTGCTTAATCCACCAATCTCCGTGGGATCGACCTCACTCCAGTGAGTTTTACTACTTGATACGACCTGGTATACTTGCCGGTTGCACGTGAAGTCTAGTTTTCACATATCAAGTTTTTGGCGCCGTTGCCGGGGATTGGAAAAGAATAACAATGATTAAGTAAATGGTAGTTTAGATTAAGCATTTTTCTTTTCTTTGTTAAGCCCACTAACTGTTTGAGATTTTGTTTCACTAAATTTAACTTCACTCTAGCAATAGAGTGCCTTACTTGTGTTGTTGGTTTGTGTTTGTTGTATGTCAGAAGCAAGGAGAGAAGTAGTCACTTCTTTTGATCCTGAAGACGAGAGAACCCTCCGAAGACTAAGAAGAGAAGCAAGAGGAAAGGGGATAATTGGTGAAAAGAAATCCGAAGGAGAAAACCAAGTCATGGAGGGCAATTTGCACAACCCTCCTGAGGGAGTTGCTAACAATAATGGACCACCTAGAAGGGTGCTGGCCTCATACAACATCCCTGATCCACGGCATTGTGGGAGCAGCATTGTCACCCCAAATGTCCATGCCAATAATTTTGAGTGGAAACCCCAACTCATCACTTTGGTACAGAACAATTGCTCCTATGGAGAGGGGCCTCTTGAAGATCCTAATCAACACTTATCTGTTTTTCTGAGGATATGTGATACGGTTAAGACAAATGGAGTACACCCAGACATCTACAAGTTGTTGTTATTCCCATTCTCTTTGAGGGACAAGGCAACTCAGTGGTTAGAGACATTCCCCAAAGAAAGCATCAACAATTAGAATGATCTTGTGAGCAAGTTTTTAGCCAAGTTTTACCTACCTCAAAGGATTATTAAGTTGAAGACAGAGGTCTAAACTTTCAGTCAAATGGAAGGAGAATCACTGTATGAAGCCTGGGAAAGATATAAGGCACTAATGAGAAGATGTCCACCTGACATGTTTAGTGACTGGGTTAAACTCCAAAACTTCTATGAAGGCTTGACTTTAGAAGCAAGGAGAGGATTAAACTACTCATTAGGAGGATCACTCAACATGACGAAGACTGCTGAAGAGGCTCAAGACCTTATTGAAGTTGTTAAAAACAATCAATATTACTACTCATAAGAGAGGCATCATAACTCAACCCCAAAGAAAGGTGTGATGGAGCTTGAAGGTGTTGATGCTATATTAGCACAAAACAAATTGATGCATCAACAAATCCAACAACAAATGGAAATGATGGCGAATAGAATAGATGGCCTCCAATTAGCCTCAATGAGTACAATAAGTCAACATTCAATTGAATGGGGCCAAGGTGAAGTAGGCAATGTTGAGCAGCAACAAGAACAAGTTCAATACATGCAGAATGCTTCAAATTCTTCTCAGAATGAATTCCATGGTGACACATACAACTCATCCTGGAGGAACCACCCCAACCTGAAGTGGGGTGAGAATCAAAATCAGTGGCAAAAGAACAACAACTCCAACCACTCCCGCAACACAAACAACCAAAATCATTCATCTAACAATACTAACCAATACAAGAAACCACAAAACACATATCAACCACACCACAACAATTCACAAATTCACCAAAATAACTTCTCCACACCACCATTCAACTCACAAAATGCCCACTTCAATGCTTCTAACAACTTCCAGCCACAACAATCACACCCTATCATACTACCCATTGACCATCATGAAACCAGGATCTCAAGTCTTGAAGCAGCCTTGCAAGCCCTTACCCAAAACACACAGTCACTTACCCAGACCACTCAAGGTTTAGCCAAGGGGCAGGAGACCTTGATCAAAGGACAAGAGAGACATGAAGAAACCATGAAGAGCCTTGAGCGGCAAGTGGGACAATTAGCCAAATAAGCTGAACGGCCAGCCAATGGTCTCCCAAGTGATACAATCCCCAACCCAAGAGAAGAGTGTAAAGCTGTGCAGTTAAGAAGTGGCAAAGTGGTGGAAAAGATTCAAAGGACATCAATGAGGAAGTGATAAACCACTATTTTATGGTTTATCTTGTACTCAATTGAGTGGTTTTTATCAACTCTTTACCCACTTATTCATACTATTTGCATGGTTTTACATTTGCCTTCCTAATTATGTGCTTTGATTGAAAACATGCTTCTCTGGCCTTAAGTTCCCTATGTTTAATCCTCTCTCATTACCATTAGATGCCTTGATATGTGTGTTAAGTGATTTCAGAGATTACAGGGCAGGAATAGCTCAGAGGATGGAAAGGAAGCATGCAAAAGTGGAAGGAATACAAGAAGTTGGAGAAATTGCTAAGCTGTCCAGCCTGACCTCTTTGCACTCAAACGGCTATAACTTTAGCTACAGAGGTCCAAATGATGCGGTTCCAGTTGCGTTGGAAAGCTAACGTCCGGGGCTTTGATCTGATATATAATATTTTATAGTTTCCCTGACGCTAGATGACACAAACGCGTGCTCCACGCGGACGCATCGCAGTGGCGAAAATCAGCGTGGCAGATTTCTTCTCCAGCGATTTCTGAGATATTTTCAACCCAGTTTGCGGCCCAGAAAACACAGATTAGAGGCTATAAAGTGGAGAAATCTATTCATTCATAATAACAAGCTCACAATACACAATTTTAGGTTTAGATATAGTTTTAGAGAGAGAGGTTTTCTCCTCTCTCTTAGGATTTAGGATTAGGATTTCTCTTACTTTTAGGATTGTTTCTTTTTATCAGGTTCAATTTTTCTTTTATTTATTTTCTCAATTTAATTTATGAATATCCATGTTAAGATTTGATTTCTTTTATTAATGCAATTTGAGGTATTTTCAGATTTAATTTTGCTTTGCTTTATTTATATGGATGCTTTTAATTTAACTTAGATATTTTCTTCCTTTTGGCTCTGGTTAAGTAATTGGTAACACTTGAGTTATCAAACTCGAGGTGTTGACTAAAAATTGGAATTCTTCAAGAATTAATTCGAGTTCCATTAACTCTAGCCTTTCCCAAGGAAAGACTAGGACCTAAGGAATCAAAATTAATTCATCCACTTAACTTACCTTCATAGTTAGAGGTTAACAAAGTGGGAGAAAAATCCAATTCTCATCACAATTGATAAGGATAACTAGGATAGGACTTCCAGTTCTAATACCTTGCCAAGAGTTTATTTTATTATTACTATTTTATTTTTCTTATCATTTAACATACTGGTTCCTTACTTTCAAAACCCCCAATTTACAAGACTCATAACCAATAATAAGAACATACTTCTCTGTAATTCCTTGAGAAGACGACCCGAGATTTAAATACTTTGGTTATCAATTTCAAAGGGGTTTGTTACTTGTGACAACCAAAATTTTTGTAAGAAAAGACTTTTGTTGGTTTAGAAGCTATACCTGCAACGAGGATTTATCTGCGAATTTCTAGACCAGGCAAAAGTTCTCTCTTCAGGAAGCAATAAAGTCTAAAGAAGAGGAGAAGATAGACAATAGGAAGGATGAAACAGCATTAACCTCCAAGAAAGGCAATGAGACTTTGAAGCCACAACAAGATGACAAGAAAGAAGGTGTAAAGCCCTATGCACCCAAACTTCCCTACCCACAGAGGTTACACAAGGAAACAAGGGACCAACAATTCCCAAAATTCTTGAAAATCTTTAAGAAACTTGAAATCAACATTCCATTGGCCGAAGCTTTGGAGCAAATGCCATTATATGCGAAGTTCCTTAAAGAATTGATCACCAAGAAGAGAAGCTGGCAGGAGAAAGAAACCGTGGTTCTTACTCAAGAGTGTAGTGCCATCATTCAAAAGGGACTTCCACCAAAACTCAAGGATCCATGCAGCTTCCTTATACCATGCACAATTGGGAACATGGCCATTGATAAATCACTTTGTGACCTGGGAGTAAGCATCAACTTAATGCCTCTTGCTATGATGAAGAAATTGATGATAGAAGAGGTTAAACCTACAAGGATGTCACTACAACTTGCTGACAGATCCCTCAAAATACCAAATGGAGTAGTGGAAAATCTCTTGGTGAAAGTGGGAAATTTTATATTCCCAGCCGACTTTGTATTCTTGGACATGGATGAAGAGGGGAGTAACTCGGTCATTCTTGGTAGACCTTTTCTGGCCACTGCCAGGGCAATTATTGATGTTGAGAAAGGAGAAATAGTTCTCAGGATACATGAGGAGCAAATGGTTATCAATGTCTTTAAGGCCATGCAATACCCTGCAGAGAAAGAGAATTGCATGAGAGTTGATGTGGTGGACACTTTAGTTGAAGAAGTTCTTGTAGCGAACCAACCAGAGGAAATCAAAGACATACAAGAGGGAGATTATGAAGAAACACAAGCACTGGAAGAACCAATCGAAGCCAAGAGTGAACGTGCATCACAATAAGAGTTGAAACCTTTGCCTCCTCACCTTAAATATGCATTCCTTGGTGAAGAAGATAGATTCCCCGTAATCATCAACTCTACCTTAAGTGGAGAAGAAGAAGAGAAACTCCTTGTTGTACTGAGAGCTCACAAAGATGCCCTGGAATGGACCATTGATGATTTGAAAGGTATAACCCTGCCATATGCATGCACAAAATACTCTTAGAGGAGAATTCTAAACCAGTGGTACAATCTCAGAGAAGATTGAATCCCACAATGAAGGAGTTTGTTCAAAAGGAAGTAATGAAGCTATGTAAGGCTGGGATCATTTACCCAATATCTGACAGCCCATGGGTTAGTCCGGTTCAAGTGGTACCCAAGAAAGGTGGCACAACTGTCATTGTCAATGAGAATAATGAACTCATTCCCATAAGAACAGTGACATGGTGGAGGATGTGCATTGATTATAGGAGGCTAAATGATGCCACACGAAAGGATCACTTTCCCCTCCCTTTCATTGACCAAATGCTTGAAAGGCTGGCTGGCCATGCTTATTACTATTTTCTTGATGGATATTCTGGCTATAACCAAATAATAGTTGACCCCATGGATCAAGAGAAGACCTCCTTCACTTGCCCCTTTGGAGTCTTTGCATACAGGAGAATGCCATTCGGATTGTGTAATGCCCTAGCTACCTTTCAGAGATGCATGCTATCAATCTTCTCGGACATGGTAGAAAAATTTATTGAAGTTTTTATGGATGACTTCTCTGTTTTTGGTGACTCTTTCAATGCTTGCTTGCACCATCTTACCCTAGTCTTGAAAAGGTGCCAAGAAACCAATTTAGTTTTGAACTGGGAAAAATGCAATTTTATGGTACCCGAAGGAATTGTCCTTGGTCACAAGGTTTCAAGAAAGGGTATAGAGGTTGACAAGGCAAAAGTAGAGATTATAGAAAAACTTCCTTTACTAGCTAATGTGAAAGCTGTTAGAAGTTTCTTGGGGCATGCTGGATTCTATAGACGATTCATCAAAGACTTTTCCAAAATAGCAAAACCACTAAGCAATTTGCTGGTGGTGAGCAATTCTTTTTCCTTTGATGATGAATGTAAACATGCCTTTGAGACTTGAAGAGAGAACTTTTGCGTGGTCTAGAAATTCGCAGATAAATCCTCGTTGCAGGTATAGCTTCTAAACCAACAAAAATCCTTTCTTACAAACGTTTTGGTTGTCAAAAGTAACAAACCCCTTTTAAAATTGATAACCGAAGTATTTAAACCTCGGGTCGTCTTCTCAAGGAATTGCAGGGAGGTATGTTCTTATTATTGGTTGTGAGTTTTGTAAATTGGGGTTTTGAAAGTAAGGAACAAGTAATTTAAATGACAAATAAAATAAGTAAATAACTGTAAAATAAACTCTTGGCAATGTATGAGAATTTGAAAGTCCTATCCTAGTTATCCTTATCAATGGTGATGAGAATTGAGTTTTAATCCCACTTAGTTAGCCTTTACTAAAGCAAAGGAAGGTCAAGTGACTAATCAGTTTGATCCTCAGGTCCTAGTCAATTCCTAAGAAAGGACTAGAATTATTGAAGTTCAATTCAATTAGTAAAGACAACAATTATCAATCACGTTGAGTTTGATGACTCAAGAGTTACCAATTAATCAACCAAAGCCAAAAGGGGAAAAGTAAACTTACTCGAATAAAAATATCTTCAGATTGGAAGCAACAGTAGCATAAATAAAAGAAAGCAATAATAAACTGAAATGCCTCAAATTATATTAAATAGAAATTCAAATCTAAACATGAATGGTTCATAAGCCAATTTGGCAACAAAAGTAATTAAAGGAAAGCATTATCTAGAGGTAAAAGAGAAAATATAAAGTAAAAGAAATATTGAACCTGATAAGGAGTTGGAATACTAAATTGAAATAATAAGAAATCCTAATCCTAAAACCTAAGAGAGAGGAGAGAAACTCTCTCTCTAAAAACTACATCTAAACTATGAAAAGAAAATAATTGGAGATCCCTTCTTCTGCATGGATGCATTCTCCCACTTCATAACCTCTAATCTGTGCCTTCTAGACTTGGATCTGGGCCAAAAAGGGTTTCAGAAATTGCTGGGAGCGTTTTCTGTAATTTTTGGTGCGTGGCGTCGTGGGTTACGCGGTCGCGTCATCTGGAGTTTTCCTTGTCACGCGTTCGCTTCGGTCATGCGTACGCGTCATCTGTGTTCTGCTCATGGCGCACATCTGCATCAGTCACGCGTTCGCGTCGTTGTCTTTTCGCGCTAGGCATGCGGCCGCGTCGTCCATGTGTTCGCGTCGCTGCCAGTTTCTTCAAAAACTCTATTTTGTGCTTTCCTTCCATTTTTGTATGTTTCCTTTCCATCCTTTAAGTCATTCCTGCCTTAGAAGATCTGAAACTTCTCAACACACAAATCACGACATCGAATGGTAATAAAGGGTAATTAAAATAAATAATTTCAAAGCATAGGAAACATGTATTTCACATATATCACATAACAAGGAAGGGAAAGTAAAACCATGTAATTTTCATGAATAAGTGGGTGAAGGATTGAATAAATCTCTTGAATTGAGCACAATATATATCATAAAATATGGGTTTATCAACCTCCCCACACTTAAACAATAGCATGTCCTCATGCTAAATCCAAGATAAAGAATAAGGTAAGGTTAAAGTGGTGGAATCTCATGCAATGCAATCTATTCTAAATGCAACTACCTAAATGCGTCATGCAATTCTAATTGTTATTCACTTGTATATAAAACTTACATGTAGTTAAATTAATTCACATTCTCAAGGAATCATATATGCATAGCCAAACCCTAGATAATGTTTAAAGCACTTTTACAATTGAGATGGGTAAAAACATTTTTCAAACTTGCAAGACAATTAACAATTCAAGCAAAGATATATGGTGATGAGCTATTGAACCCTCACTGGATTTTGTGTTTACTCTGTAGTTACTCAGTGTTTATTGGGTTAATCACTCTATTCTTCTTTTTATCCTTACTTTCTATAACTTTGTTCTTCATCTAACCAATCAACAATTGTAGAATACAGACATACAAAAATTATGAGGTCTTTTTCAAGGTTGTAATGGGGCCAAGGTAAAGGTAAGGGTATATGTATAAGGCTAAGTGAGCTAATAAGTGAATCCTTGATTAGTCTAAGATCTCACCTAACATACATATTTTGTAATTCAAAGCTTCTTAACCTATTTGCCCAGATTTTCTCACTTTGTATTGTAAACTCATGCTTTAACTTAAATTTTATCCCATGTGCATTGATTCTTTTAATTTTGCAATTGGGGAATTTTTTGTATCCCCTTAATTAAATACTGAAAATAAAATTTTTTTTAATGCACATGGTAATTAAATTGATTTCACATGAGCATGCTTCCCAAAACTTTTATTTTGAGTATTTTTATTCTTTTTAACTTTCTACCTTTGTTTCTATCATCCATGTTCCCATAAAGTTTTCCACACTTAAAGAATACACAATTTCTATCTTAAGCTAACCAAGGATTTAACTTGGGATTTTTATTTTGTTTTTCTCCTTAAGGCTAGTAATGTGGTTTATAGAACAAGAGGGGATTAAAAAGCTCAAGGGGGCTAATAAGGGTGATGTAAAAGGTAGGCTAATTTGGGATAAGTGAGGAAAATTCAAATGATGGCCTCAATCATCTCTTAATATGTATCTATACTCTATAAATGGACATATAGATTAAAACAAAGTAAAGAACATCAGAATAAAAAAAGAAGGACGAAACACACAGGAATGAAAATTATGGTTTGAATGTAACCATACAATTAAGCTCAAAACTCACAGGCTGTGTGTTCTCTAGCTCAAAAATCATATATCAGTTATACATGTCATGCAAGTAGAAATTAAGAGTTCCCATTATTCTCAATGTAAAATTTTTTTGGGTGGCTTTAAAGTTTTAGTGTTCCTCCTTGATGAAATGTTGTTAACTAACTAACATGTTATGCTATATATACAAGGTGTGTGGATTGTTTTTGATTATGTTAAAGTCTCTAGTTTACTTCTTTTTTATTTTCAATTTAAACCAAACTATCATATGCTAAAAGGGTAAACTATACTAATTAATCCACATATTCTATAACTAATAAATTTAGAATTGCAACTAGACTAAATGGCTAAAATATGAACTAAGGTGCAAAATGCAGAAATAAAAGTAAAAACACATGAAAAGAACAACGTATGAGTACTGAAAGATAAAAAATAAAAATAAAGATAAAAATACAGAAAAATAACCAAAATAAAATAAAAGGGTCTGTAGTGGTTCACCAAAAAAAAGATACGCCAGAGATGGCGACCTCCCCACACTTAAAATAAAGCATCGTCCTCGATGCTCACTCAAGCTGGGTGTGAAGGAGTGTCATCACTGGAAGGATTGACTGCTGGAGTCTCGGTGGTGGCCTGAGGATCTGCAGACTGGATGAGGGTAGGAGGATCTGTCTACTGTAGAGGAGGCTCTGACTGGATGGGAATCTTTGGATCTGCGGCCTGAATTTGGTGTGGCACCTCCTGCTGTGGTGCAGCCTGCTCCGGTCCTGCCTGTGCAGCCTGGGTAGGTGTCTCCTCCTCGTGATCATCCTCCTCCACCTCAGATGTATCAGAAGGGGTGTCAGGCTCGGAGGGGATGTCGCCGCCGGATCGGATCATTAGTTTGACGTGCTCATAGTGTCGCAACAATCCAAGCGGGCGAAGAGTCGATGCACCAAATGGTAAATAGGCTCAGGAGCGGCTGGAGGTGCAGTGGGTGGGGCTGGTGCAGTAGTGGAAGAGAAAGGGGCAGCTGAAGGCGTGGCTGTCTCATCAGAAGCAGTAAGGAATGGAGGTGTATAGCCTAAAGCCCGAAACTTCCTACTGTGAGGGATAATCTTCCTGCAGTCCGCAGCAGGTGGCTTCTCATCAGCATCCTCCCAAGGCACGTCAGCTCGGTGGCCTAGCTGGGTGACCAGGTAAGGGAAAGAAAGGGTGCCTCTGACATGGGCCCTGGCCATAAAGTGCCGGATGAATCGTGGGAGGTACAGGTCCTTACCCTCCATCATACACCAGAGAAGGGTGATCATAGTGGCAGGCAGCTCCGTCTCATGAGTGCTCGGCATAACAAAGTTGCTCAGAATCTGGTGCCAGAGCCGAGCGTCATCATTTAGATACATCAGCTTGATTCCCTTAGGCATGGTGGTGTTCTTACCCATGACCCATGGGACAGTAGGGTCAAGGGCTATCCTCTCCTTGACAGCATCCCAGTCGAATCTCAGAAACCTCATATCCACTTCAGCCCTTTGGTAACCGTCAGGCTGATCTGACTTAGGCTGAAGGCGCAGAATATCCTCAATGGCCTCTTTAGTGACCAGTATCTGTTTCCCTTTGAGGTGCACCGCATCCAGGGAAGTCTTGAAATAATTGCAGTAGAACTCTTGATGAGCGAATAATTTATACGCTTTTTGGTATTATTTTTAGTATGTTTTTAATATATTTTAGTTAGTTTTTATTATATTTTTATTAGTTTTTATTTAAAATTTACTTTTCTGGACTTTACTATGAGTTTGTGTGTTTTTCTATGATTTCAGGTATTTTCTGGCTGAAATTGAGGGACCTGAGCAAAAATCTGATTCAGAGGCTAAAAAAGGACTGCAGATGCTGTTGGATTCTGACCTCCCTGCACTCAAAGTAGATTTTCTGGAGCTACAGAAGCCCAATTGGCGCACTCTTAATTGCGTTAGAAAGTAGACATCCTGGTCTTTCCAGCAATATATAATAGTCCATACTTTGCTCGAGATTGGATGGCCCAAACCGGCATTCCAAGTCAGCTCTAGAATTCTGGCGTTTAACTCCAAAACTGGCACAAAAGCTGGAGTTAAACGCCCAAACTGGCACAAAAGCTGGCGTTTAACTCCAAGAAAAGTCTCTACACATGGAAGCTTCAATGCTCAGTCCAAGCACACACCAAGTGGGCCCAGAAGAAGATTTCTGCATTAATTACTGATTTCTGTAAACCCTAGGCTACTAGTTCTCTATAAATAGGACCTTATACTATTGTATTTACACACTATCGATCTTTGATAAGTCTTATGCTATCTTAAAAACGTTTGGAGGCTGGCCATTCGGCCATTCCTAGTCTTTGTTCTTATGTATTTTCAATGGTGGAGTTTCTACACACCATAGATTAAGGTGTGGAGCTCTGCTGTTCTTCATGAATTAATACAAAGTACTATTATTTTTCTATTCAACTCAAGTCTATTTCTTCTCCAAGATATTCATTCGTTCTTCAACTTGATGAATGTGATGATCCGTGACACTCATCATCATTCTCACCTATGAACATATTCCTGACAACCACCTCTATTCTACTTGCAATGGCTTGAATGCGTATCTCTTGGGTTTCTAATCTCATATAGGAACCTTCGTGGTATAGGCTAGAATTATTGGCGGCCATTCCTGAGATCCGGAACATCTAAACCTTGTCTGTGGTATTCTGAGTAGGATCTAGGAAGGGATGACTGTGACGAGCTTCAAACTCGCGATTGTTGGGCGTGTGACAGACGCAAAAGGATCAATGGATCCTTTTCCAGCATGATCGAGAACCGACAGATGATTAGCCGTGCGGTGACAGCGCATTTGGAACGTTTTCACTGAGAGGACGGGAAGTAGCCATTGACAACGGTGATGCCCAACATAAAGCTTGCCATGGAAAGGAGTATGAATGATTGGAAGAAGGCAATAGGAAAGCAGAGGTTTAGGAGGAACAAAGCATCTTCATACGCTTATCTAAAATTCCTACCAATGAATTACATAAGTATCTCTATCTTTATTTTATGTTTTATTTATCTTTTAATTATCAATTCTCCATCACCATCTGAATTCGCCTGACTGAGATTTACAAGGTGACCATAGCTTGCTTCAAGCCGACAGTCTCCGTGGGATCGACCCTTACTCACGTAAGGTTTATTACTTGGACGACCCAGTGCACTTGCTGGTTAGTTGTGCGGAATTGTGACAAAGTGTGATTCATGTTTAAGAGCTCCAAGTCCTTTGGCGCCATTGTTGATGATCACAATTTCGCCTACCAAGTTTTTGGCGCCGTTGCCGGGGATTGTTCGAGTTTGGACAACTGACGGTTCATCTTGTTGCTTAGATTAGGTACTTTTCAGAATTTTTAAGGATGAATTCTAGAGTTTTAAGGTGATGTTCTTATCATCATAAAAGCTGATTGATTCTCATCAATTTAGCTGCTGAATGTAATGTCCTGCTGAAGCTTGGCCAAACATGTCTAATCTTGTTAGACTGAAGCTTTAGTCTAATATTGCATGATTCCTGGAATTCTCATTAAAAGTTTTGATTCTCTTTATTTTCTTTTTCCATATAAGTTTCGAAAATCCACAAAAAAGTTTATAAAATCATAAAAATAAAAAATATTTTATATTTCTTGTTTGAGTCTAGTATCAATTTTTAAGTTTGGTGTCAATTGCATTCTTCTTGCATTTTTCGAAAACATGCAATATGTTCTTCATTAATCTTCAAGTTGTTCTTGATGATTTCATTGCTCTGATCTTTAAATTCTCTTGTTTTGTATGTTTTATTATTTTTCATATGCATTCTCAATTTCTTAGTGTCTCTTATATGAAAATTCTTAAGTTTGGTGTCCTGCATGCATTGTTTATTTAATCTTAGTTGTATTTTTTTGTTGTTATTTCTCATCATTAAAAATTCAAAAAAAATTTCAAAATTATGTCTTTTCAAGTCAATAATACAGAGAATTGAAGATTCAGAACATTCAGCAGAGGAATCAAACAGAAAAAGCTGGGCGTTCAAAACGCCCAGTGAAGAAGGAAAACTGGTGTTTAAACGCCAGCCAGGGTACCTGGCTGGGCGTTTAATGCCCAAAAAGGTAGCATTTTGGGCGTTAAACGCCAGAATGGATGCCATTCTGGGCGTTTAACGCCAGAAGGACACAAGAGGGAAGATTTTGTTTTTAATTCAAAATTTTTTTAAAATCTTCATAATTTTTCAAAATCAAATCTTTTTCAAATCACATCTTTTCAATCATATCTCTTCAAAATCGATTTCTTTCCATTTTTTTTATTTTCGAAAATCCTTGTTATAATTAAAGATTTACTTCAAAATTTTCAAGTTGTTACTTGCCTATTAAGAAAGGATCAAACTTTAAATTTTAGAATCATATCTTTTAATTTCTTGTTAGTCAAGTAATCAACTTTAATTTTAAAAACTTTCTTTTTCTAAATTGATTTTCAATCATATCTTCTCAATCATATATTCTCAATCACATCTTTTTCAAAATTAACTCTCAATCATATCTTTTTGATTTCTAATTTCAAAATCTTTTTCAAAAATCACTTAATTTCTTTCCCAATTTTAGTTTTCGAAAATCATCAATCAAATTTTCAAAATTTCTTTTAAAATCTTTTACTTTAATTTCGAAAATTCTTCCCCTCTTCTCACATTCTTCTATTTAAAGGACTAACACTCTTCCTCAAGGTGCAATTCAAACTCCCTCCTTCTTTATATCTTCGAATTCTCTTCTATCTACCTCCTCCTTCTATTCTTCTTTTCCTCTGACACCTCAAGGAATCTCAATACTGTGACATAGAGGATTCCCTACTTTCTTGTTCTCTTCTCTTTCATATGAGCAGGAACAAAGATAAAGGCATACTTGTTCAAGCTGATCCTGAACCTGAAAGGACCTTGAAGAGAAAGCTAAGAGAAGCTAAAGAACATCTCTCTTTAGAGGGCCTAACAAAGCTTTTCAAGGAAGAAGAAACCATGGCAGCCGAAAACAACAATGCCAACAATGCAAGGAAGGTGCTTGGTGACTTTACTGCACCTACTCCCGACTTCTATGGGAGAAGCATCTCAATCCCTACCATTGGAGCAAACAACTTTGAGCATAAGCCTCAATTAGTTTCTCTAATGCAACAGAATTGCAAGTTTCATGGACTTCCATTGGAAGATCCTCATCAGTTCTTAGCTGAATTCTTGTAAATCTGTGACACTGTCAAGACCAATGGGGTTGACCCTGAAGTCTAAAGACTTATGCTTTTTCCTTTTGCTGTAAGAGACAGAGCTAGGACATGGTTGGACTCACAACCTAAAGAAAGCCTGAACTCTTGGGAAAAGCTAGTCAATGCCTTCTTGGCAAAGTTTTTTCCACCTTAAAAATTGAGCAAGCTTAGAGTGGAAGTCCAAACCTTCAGACAAAAGGAAGGAGAATCCCTCTATGAAGCCTGGGAAAGATACAAGCAATTGATCAGAAGATGTCCTTCTGACATGCTTTCTGAATGGAGCATCATAGGTATTTTCTATGATGGTTTGTCTGAATTATCCAAGATGTCATTGGATAGCTCTGCTGGAGGATCTCTTCATCTGAAGAAGACGCCTGCAGAAGCTCAGGAACTCATTGAAATGGTTGCAAATAACCAATTCATGTACACTTCTGAAAGGAATCTTGTGAATAATGGGACAAATCAGAAGAAAGGAGTTCTTGAGATTGATACTCTGAATGCCATATTGACTCAGAATAAAATATTGACCCAACAAGTCAATATGATTTCTCAGAGTCTGTCTGAAATGCAAGCAGCAATATGCAGTACTAAGGAAGCTTCCTCTGAAGAAGAAGCTTATGATCCTGAGAACCCAGCAATGGAAGAGGTGAATTACATGGGAGAACCCTATGGAAACACCTATAATCCTTCATGGAGAAATCATCCAAATCTCTCATGGAAGGATCAGCAGAGACCTCAACAAGATTTCAACAACAATAATGGTGAAAGAAACAAGTTTGGCAATAGCAAGCCTTTTTCATCATCTTCTCAGCAACAGACAGAGAATTCTAAGCAGAGCCACTCTGACTTAGCAACCATTGTCTTTGATCTAATCAAAATCACTCAAAGTTTCATGACTGAAACAAGGTCCTCCATTAGAAATTTGGAGGCACAAGTGGGTCAGCTGAGTAAGAAAATTACTGAACTCCCTCCTAGTACTCTCCCAAGCAATACAGAAGAAAATCCAAAAAGAGAGTGCAAGGCCATGAACACGTCTCACATGGCCGAACCTGGAGAGGAGGAAGAGGCAGTGATCTCCACTGAGGAAGACCTCAATGGACGTCCACTGACCTCCATGGAGTTCCCTAAAGAGGAACCATGGGAATCTGAGGCTCACACTGAGACCATAGAGATTCCATTGAATTTACTTCTGCCATTCATGAGCTCTGATGAGTATTCTTCCTCTGAAGATGATGAAGATGTAACTGAAGAGCAAGTTGCTAAGTACCTTGGAGCAATCATGAAGCTAAATGCCAAGTTGTTTGGTAATGAGACTTGGGAGGATGAACCTCCATTGCTCATCAAAGAACTGGATGACTTGACTAGGCAGAAATTACCTCTGAAGAGACAAGACCCTGGAAAATTCTCAATCCCTTGTACCATAGGCACCATGACCTTTGAGAAGGCTCTGTGTGACCTAGGGTCAAGTATAAACCTCATGCCTCTCTCTGTAATGGAGAAGCTAGGGATTATTGAGGTACAAGCTGTAAGAATCTCACTGGAGATGGCAGACAATTCAAAGAAACAGGCTTATGGACTTGTAGAGGATGTCTTGGTAAAGGTTGAAGACCATTACATCCCTGCTGATTTCATAATCCTAGAGATTGGGAAGTGTGTGGATGAATCCATCATCCTTGGCAGACCCTTCCTAGCCACAGAAAAAGCTGTGATTGATGTTGACAGAGGAGAATTGATCATTCAAGTGACTGAAGACTCCCTTGTGTTTAAAGCTCAAGGATATCCCTCTGTCACCATGGAGAGGAAGCATGAAGAGTTTCTCTCAATACAGAGTCAAACAGAGCCCCCACAGTCAAACTCTAAGTTTGGTGTTGGGAGGCCACAACCAAACTTTAAGTTTGGTGTTGAACCCCCACATTCAAACTCTAAGTTTGGTGTTGGGAGGTTCCAACATTGCTCTGAATATCTGTAAAGCTCCATGAGAGCCACTGTCAAGCTATTGACGTTAAAGAAGCACTTGTTGGGAGGCAACCCAATTTTTACTCATCTATGTTAAATTTCTATTTTTTTTTGTTATTTTATGTTTTCTGTAGGTTGATGATCATGTGAAGTCACAAAAATAATTGAAAAAGTAAAAACAGAAGGAAAAATAGAATGAAAAATAGAACACCCTGGAGGAGAAATTTACTGGCATTTAAACGCCAGTAAGGGTAGCAGAATGGGCGTTAAACGCCAGTCTGGCACCATTCTGGGCGTTTAACGCCAGAAATGGGCAAGAAGCTGGCGTTAAACGCCAGAAATGGGCAGCAGCCTGGTGTTTAACGCCAGGATTGGCAGCAAGGGGCATTTTGCACGCCACATGGTGCAGGGATGAGAAATCCTTGACACCTCAGGATCTGTGGACCCCACAGGATCCCCACCTCTCTCTCTCTTCTTCACCCATTCACCAATCACCTCAATACCTCTTCCCCAAAACCCTCACCTATCAAATCCCCCCATTCTCTTCACCACTCACATCCATCCTTCATATCACTCTACCTACCTCACCATTCAAATTCAAACCACTTTCCCACCCAAACCCACCCATAATGGCCGAACCACACCCCCTCTCCACTCCTGTATAAACCCATCTTCACTCCTTCATTTTCACCCAACATACACACTACCTATCCCCCTTGGCCGAAACACTAATCCCCTCCATCTCCTCTATTTATTCTTCTTCTACTCTCTTCTTTCTTCTTTTGCTTGAGGACGAGCAACCTTCTATGTTTGGTGCGGTAAAAGCTAAAGCTTTTTTGTTTTTCCATAACCATTTATGGCACCAAAGGCCGGAGAAACCTCTAGAAAGAGGAAAGGGAAGGCAAAAGTTTCCACCTCCGAGTCATGGAAGATGGAGAGATTCCTCTCAAAGGTGCATCAAGATCACTTCTATAAAGTTGTGGCCAAAAAGAAGGTGATCCCTGAGGTCCCTTTTAAGCTCAAAAAGGGCGAATATCCGGAGATCCGACATGAGATCCGAAGAAGAGGTTGGGAAGTTCTCACCAACCCCATTCAACAAGTCGGAATCTTAATGGTTCAAGAGTTCTATGCCAATGCATGGATCACCAAAAACCATGATCAAAGTATGAACCCGGACCCCAAGAATTGGCTTACAATGGTTCGGGGGAAATACTTAGACTTTAGTCCGAAAAATGTAAGGTTGGCATTCAACTTGCCCATGATGCAAGGAGATGCACACCCATACACTAGAAGGGTCAACTTTGATCAAAGGTTGGATCAAGTCCTCATGGACATCTGTGAAGAGGGCACTCAATGGAAGAGAGATTCAAGAGGGAAGCCGGTTCAACTAAGAAGGCATGACCTTAAGCCCATGGCTAGAGGATGGTTGGAGTTCATCCAACGCTCAATCATTCCCACTAGCAACCGGTCTGAAGTTACTATAGACCGGGCTATCATGATTCATAGCATCATAATTAGAGAGGAAGTAGAAGTTCATGAAGTTATATCCCAAGAACTCTACAAAGTGGCGGACAAGTCCTTCACTGTGGCAAGGTTAGCCTTCCCTCATCTCATTTGTCACCTTTGCAATTCAGCTGGAATTGACATAGAGGAAGAACAAGCCGCCATCACTAAGGTGGACCCGTTCTTTAATTTCCTTGTTCTTTATTTTTTGTTTTTTCAAAAATTATGCTTTATGTTTATTTATGTTTGTGTCTTTATTACATGATCATTAGTGTCTAAGTGTCTATGCCTTAAAGCTATGAAAATGAATCCATCACCTTTCTTAAATGAAAAATGTTTTTAATTGAAAAAGAAAAAGAAGTGCATGAATTTCAAATTTTAAAACAGTTTAATTATCTTGATGTGGTGGCAATACTATTGTTTTTCTGAATGAATGCTTGAACAGTGCATATTTTTGAATTTGATTGTTTATGAATGTTAAAATTGTTGGCTCTTGAAAGAATGATGGGAAAAGGAGAAATGTTATCTGATGATCTGAAAAATCATAAAATTGATTCTTGAAGCAAGAAAAAGCAGTGAAAAGCTTGCAAAAAAAAAGAAAAAAAAAGAGGCGAAAAAAAGAAAAAAAAGAAAAGCAAGCAGAAAAAGCCAATACCCCTTTAAACCAAAAGGAAAGGGTGATAAAAAGGATCCAAGGCTTTGAGCATCAGTGGATAGGAGGGCCCACAGGAATAAAATCCTAGCCTAAGTGGCTAAACCAAGCTGTCCCTAACCATGTGCTTGTGGCGTGAAGGTGTCAAGTGAAAACTTGAGACTGAGCGGTTAAAGTCGAGGTCCAAAGCAAAAAGAAGAGTGTGCTTAAGAGCCCTGGACACTTCTAATTGGGGACTCTAGCAAAGCTGAGTCACAATTTGAAAAGGTTCACCCAGTTATGTGTCTGTGGCATTTATGTATCCGGTGGTAATATTGGAAAACAAAGTGCTTAGGGCCACGGCCAAGACTCATAAAGTAGCTGTGTTCAAGAATCAACATACTTAACTAGGAGAATCAATAACACTATCTGGATTCTGAGTTCCTATAGATGCTAATCATTCTGAACTTCAAGGAATAAAGTGAGATGCCAAAATTGTTCAGAAGCAAAAAGCTAAAAGTCCCGCTCATCTAATTAATACTGATCTTCATAGATGTTTTTAGAATTCATTGTATACTCTCTTTTTTTTTTATTCTATTTGATTTTCAGTTGCTTGGGGACAAGCAACAATTTAAGTTTGGTGTTGTGATGAGCGGATAATTTATACGCTTTTTGGCATTGTTTTTAGTATGTTTTTAATATATTTTAGTTAGTTTTTATTATGTTTTTATTAGTTTTTCTTTAAAATTCACTTTTCTGGACTTTACTATGAGTTTGTGTGTTTTTCTGCGATTTCAGGTATTTTCTGGCTGAAATTGAGGGACCTGAGCAAAAATCTGATTCAGAGGCTGAAAAAGGACTGCAGATGCTGTTGGATTCTGACCTCCCTGCACTCAAAGTGGATTTTCTAGAGCTACAGAAGCCCAATTGGTACTCTCTCAATTGCGTTGGAAAGTAGACATCCTGGACTTTCCAGCAATATATAATAGTCTATACTTTGTTCGAGATTTGATGGCCCAAACTGGGGTTCCAAGTCAGCTCAAGAATTCTGGCGTTTAACTCCAAAACTGGCACAAAAGCTGGAGTTAAACGCCCAAACTGGCACAAAAGCTGGCGTTTAACTCCAAGAAAAGTCACTACACAAGGAAGCTTCAATGCTCAGCCCAAGCACACACCAAGTGGGCACGGAAGAAGATTTCTGCATTAATTACTGATTTCTGTAAACCCTGGCTACTAGTTCTCTATAAATAGGACCTTATACTATTGTATTTACACACTATCGATCTTTGATAAGTCTTATGCTATCTTAGACACGTTTGGAGGCTGGCCATTCGGCCATGCCTAGACCTTGTTCTTATGTATTTTCAATGGTGGAGTTTTTACACACCATAGATTAAGGTGTGGAGCTCTACTGTTCTTCATGAATTAATACAAAGTACTATTGTCTTTCTATTCAACTCAAGTCTATTTCTTCTCCAAGATATTCATTCGTTCTTTAACTTGATGAATGTGATGATCCGTGACACTCATCACATTCTCACCTATGAACATGTGCCTGACAACCACCTCTGTTCTACTAGCAATGGCTTGAATGCGTATCTCTTGGGTTTTTAATCTCAGATTGGAACCTTCGTGGTATAGGCTAGAATTATTGGTGGCCATTCCTAAGATCCGGAACGTCTAAACCTTATCTGTGATATACTGAGTAGGATCTGGGAAGGGATGACTGTGACGAGCTTCAAACTCGCAATTGTTGGGCGTGTGACAGACGCAAAAGGATCAATGGATCCTATTCCAGCATGATCGAGAACCGACAGATGATTAGCCGTGCGGTGACAGTGCATTTGGAACATTTTCACTGAGAGGACGGGAAGTAGCCATTGACAATGGTGATGCCCAACATAAAGCTTGCCATGGAAAGGAGTATGAATGATTGGAAGAAGGCAATAGGAAAGCAGAGGTTCAGGAGGAACAAAGCATCTTCATACGCTTATCTGAAATTCCTACCAATGAATTACATAAGTATCTCTATCTTTATTTTATGTTTTATTTATCTTTTAATTATCAATTCTCCATCACCATCTGAATTCGCCTGACTGAGATTTACAAGGTGACCATAGCTTGCTTCAAGTCGACAGTCTCCGTAGGATCGACCCTTACTCACGTAAGGTTTATTACTTGGACGACCCAGTGCACTTGCTGGTTAGTTGTGCAGAATTGTGACAAAGTGTGATTCATGTTTAAGAGCTCCAAGTCCTTTGGCGCCATTGTTGATGATCACAATTTCGCCTACCAACTCTCTTACCCAAGAAGCATTTACCTCAGTCAGGTTTCTCTCCAAGAAGAACCAGCCTCTTTGTTTGATCTGATCGGAGGTGTACTGCTGTAGTTCTTCTAGAATTTTCAAAGTCCGCTCCAGGTACAGATTTCTGGAGGTAGCAAACACTGGATACTTCAGCTCATAGTATCAGTTTGCAAACTTAATTGGATCATTGGCAGGGAGGAGCTGGTCAGCCTTTTCCTGCGGGGTAATGTGCTTTTCCCGCCAGGAGTCATCATGCATAATCTCCAGGATTGACATAGAGGATTCATCTCTTTTCTGTTTGCCGGTGGTAGCCTTGCCTTTTCCTTTTCTTTGAGGGTCAGACATCTTGAAAAACAGAAATCTAGGATATAATAAAAACAGAAAAATAAGTAGACAAATAGCAAGATAAGCACATAGTGGCAAAGGAGCAGTAGAATTATGAAATGAGTTGAATAATTATGCATTTTGGATTGTGTTGGAGTTAAAAAGCTGAGATGAGAAATTACAATCCAAAAGGTATTATAAGGAGAATACTTGTTAATTAGGAGCAGTAATAATCATGCCATGAGTTAAAAAGTTGAAAGAGTTAGTCAAAAAGCAGAGGGGGAAGTTAGAAAGTGAAAAGTGGTTAAAATTGAAAAAGAGGTTAGAAAGCGAAAACAGTGAGTTAGTAAAAAGAAAGTCAGAGTAAGTGGCATGATGATTGGTTTCTAAGTAACAAGAATTTCACAATTTTAAGCAACAGTCAACTCATATTCAAGTAAGGAAATCAGGTTGTTGATGATTCATATAGATATAAAAATAGCAAAAATTGAAATCTAATCATCAATAAAGCGATTTATTAACCAGGAAAACAGATGAGTAGGAATGCTGGCCCACACATTCATGAATTAGGTTGGTAAAAGCTGAGGAGTGCCAAATTCAAATTGCCAAAACTAAAACATGAATGAATATCAAAACAATTTACAAAAAATTGGGCAGCATTCCGGCTAAAATTGGATGTTCCCGGGTAATAAACAACAAGCAGAATAGTTCATATAAATTAAAACAGATCTGCAAATAGGCATAAATAATATGAACATGAAAGAGCAGTCGCAATAGCAGCATGAACAGTAAGAACATCATATGAACAATACTAACATCACAGCAACAGCAGAATTGCAAAAATTAGAAAACAAGTAGCAAGAACAGCGCAATGAATCAGGTCTAAATCCACTAACCACATCCTAGCTACCTAACCACCTAGAATCCACTACAACATAGATCTCTAACTATTCTAAATTTAAACATAACTGAAAAAATATGCAAATAATTATGAATGAAAGAAAGGTGGCGTTCGGCGGAACCTGGTAGGCGTATGAACTAAGCTAGGGAACTGAGAGATGGCGGGGGTATGATGGTGGTGCTGAGAGGGGGCACGGCGGCGCGGTGGTAGTGGTGGGCGGCTGTTTGTGGTGGCAGGGGGTTTCGGGTGGGGTGACTGGTGGAGGGGGGTGGTTGAAGAAGAATGTGAGTAAGGTTGGTGGTGGTGGGAGGGGCGGTGGTGATGGCGTGGTGGTGGTGGTGGCCGCGGAGGGGCAGCGGTGGTGGAGGGAAGAAGAGAAGAGAAAGAGAAGAAAGAGGGGGAAGGAAGAAGGAGGGGGTGGCATCGCAGTTGGGGCTGGTGGGCGAGGGAGGTGGTTGGGGTGGAGGTTAGTGCAGAAGAAGGAGGGAGAGAGAGCAGAGGGGGTTGGGGAAGAAGAATGGGGACGCCGGGAGGGGGGATAGGGTTTCATGTCACTGGGGTTAGTGAATTTGAATCCACGCAAACGCATGGAGCACGCGATCGCGTGGCTAGGGTGGAATGGGTTTGACACGATCGCGTGAATGACTCGATCGCATGGAATGGATAAATGGATGAATGACGCGGTCGCGTGAGGCATGCGACCGCGTCACTGGAAATGGGTTCTAAACGCAGAATTCCAGCGTCGTTTCAGCGCAACTCTCTGTCTCCATTGGGGTGTTGTGCAATCCACGCGACGTGAACGTGTCGCTCACGCTTTCGCGTGGGATGGATGTTTCGTAAGTGATGCGGTTGCGTCAGGGATGCGAGCGCGTGGGCTGTTTTGTGCTAAATGCACACCAACCGCACGATTCCAGCCCAGATTTCTGGGCATTGGATATTGACGCGGACGCGTGGAAGGTGTTTTTCGCAACTGACGCGAACGCTTTAGCGATGCGATCGCGTCGCACGCCCCTTTTTTTTATGTATGCAGGTATGCGATTATGCAGTATGCAATGCAAATGCTATGAATAACATCCAGGTTCAGTAAAAAAATAATATAATATAAAATCAAACAGTACGAAATAAAAATTGAAAGAGAAACGACCATACCATGGTGGGTTGTCTCCCACCTAGCACTTTTAGTTAAAGTCCTTAAGTTGGACATTGGATGAGCTTCCTGTTATGGCGGCTTATGCTTAAATTCATCCAGAAATCTCCACCAATGTTTGGAATGCCAACAGCCTCCAGGGTCCCAAACTAGGCATGTGAAGCTTTTGAGCAGCTTCAAACAGGTTCTCAGGCTCCCGGGGTGATGAACATCAGAATATTTTCCAGGATCCCAAACTTTGCTTTTAAATCCGCCTTTGTCTTGATCTATATGCTTCCATCCGGGCGGTTTAGAAATTAGATTCTCACCAAGATGATCAAACGTTTTCCGAGATCCATTCGATTGAACATGATACCAATCCGTGCACTTCGAATTGAAGCGTGGAACCTTATTGAACCTTGTGCACCAGCTCTGAGTACGAGCCATTTCCCTCTTACTCTTATAGCCGCAGAGAGCTCTAAGCTGTCCATCTGTTTCAAGCAAACAATATTCAAGTGGAAAAGTAAAGATAAAGGTTAAGGATTGTACCCACTTGAAGCTTGTATTAGGTGGTAATGGCCTTGGGATAGGTGTTTCCAGTGGTTCTGTAAGTTCTACTCCCTTGTGATCTTCTGCGAATTCCTCCACTTTCTTGCAAACTTCTTCAAATGCAACGACGTCTTGATCAAAGTCTTCGACATCTTCCGCATCACTCAAGTCATAAACTGGAGGTTGAGAGAAATCTACCTCCGCATCATCTTCGTATTCACTTGGGGAAGATTCTTCAATCTCGGAGAATTCACTTGCGGATGCAAGTTCATTACTAGGAGAACTTGACTTGTGACTATCATCATCAAGGAAACTTGCGTCTTGGGTTATTCCGTCTAGTTCTTCATGAAATACCCGCTTTGGGGGTTGTTCACTACCCTCCTTAGCATTAATTGTAACGTCCTTGACAGAATTTTTCACAACTCTGGATTCCCATGGAGGTTCAGCATCTCCTAAATCTTCAACCAGTACTTCTTCTTCTTGGATAATTTGAGCTTCCTCCAATTGTTCCAGAATAAAGTGATGCTCACTACTGCCTACTGGGGTTTCCAGTGTCTCCTTCATGCTACGTTTGTCATTAGATTCTCCACATAAAGCTATTGGAGTTCCTTGAGTGTCTAAACGTCTGGAAGATAATTGATATATTGCTTGCTCCAGCTGATGAAGGGTTGTATGAAGTTAATCTATTGTTTCCTTGAGGCAAGCCTGTGATTCTCGAGGTGATGGATATGGACATGGTACACAGGAAAGTGGTGGTGTTTGCGAGTAAGTGGATTGGAGTTGGGATTGTGGTAGATAAGGGTCATATGATGGTGAATGGTGAAAAGGAACTTGTGAGTGTGGTGGTTCAAATCTATGTTGAGAGGATGGTCTATAAGTACAGGGTGGGGCTTGTTGGTAATTACAAGGGGGTCCACCATATCTATCAGCTTGGTATGCATTATAGAGTGGTCTTTGCCCATGATATCTTGGAGGGTGTTGTTGCCTAAAAGGTTGATCAGATCCTCTTGGCTCCATCCATCTTTGATTGCTCTGACCTTGATGCATGTTCCTGCTATAACTTCCATTCCCTTCAACAATATTAGAACCAAACTCAAAGCGAGAGAGGTGAGAATTCATAGTAGCTAATAAAAATAAAAGGAAAAAACAAAAACAAATAAACAAATAAAAGAAAAATATTTACAATAACCAATAGTAAGGCACACGTTTGCAATTCCCTGGCAACGACGCCATTTTGTGTGGTCTAAAAATTTGCAGATAAATCCTCGTTGCAGGTATAGCTTCTAAACCAACAAAAATCCTTTCTTACAAACGTTTTGGTTGTCACAAGTAACAAACCCCTTTTAAAATTGATAATCGAAGTATTCAAACCTCGGGTCGTCTTCTCAAGGAACTGCAGGGAGGTATGTTCTTATTATTGGTTATGAGTTTTGTAAATTGGGGTTTTGAAAGTAAGGAACAAGTAATTTAAATGGCAAATAAAATAAATAAATAACTGTAAAATAAACTCTTGGCAAGGTATGAGAATTTAAAAGTCCTATCCTAGTTATCCTTATCAATGGTGATGAGAATTGAGATTTAATCCCACTTAGTTAGCCTTTACTAAAGCAAAGGAAGGTCAAGTGACTAATCAGTTTGATCCTCAGGTCCTAGTCAATTCCTAAGAAAGGACTGGAATTATTGAAGTTCAATTCAATTAGCAAAGACAACAATTATCAATCACGTTGAGTTTGATAACTCAAGAGTTGCCAATTAATCAACCAAAGCCAAAAGGAGAAAAGTAAACTTACTCGAATAAAAATGTCTTCAGATTGGAAGCAACAGTAGCATAAATAAAAGAAAGCAATAATAAACTGAAATGCCTCAAATTATATTAAATAGAAATTCAAATCTAAACATGAATGGTTCATAAGCCAATTTGGCAACAAAAGTAATTAAAGGAAAGCATTAAAATATCTGGAGGTAAAAGAGAAATATAAAGTAAAAGAAATATTGAACCTGATAAGGAGTTGGAATACTAAATTGAAATAATAAGAAATCCTAATCCTAAAACCTAAGAGAGAGGAGAGAACCTCTCTCTTTAAAAACTACATCTAAACTATGAAAAGTGAATAATTGGATATCCCTTCTTCTTCATGGATGCATTCCCCCACTTCATAACCTCTAATCTGTGCCTTCTGGACTTGGATCTGGGCCAAAAAGGGTTTCAGAAATTGTTGGGAGCGTTTTCTGTAATTTCTGGTGCGTGGCGTCTGCCACGCGTCCGCGTGGGTCATGCGGTCGTGTCATCTGGAGTTTTCCTTGTCACGCGTTCGCTTCGGTCATGCGTACGCGTCATCTGTGTTCTGCTCATGGCGCACATCTGCGTCAGTCACGCGTTCGTGTCACTGTCTTTTCGCGCTAGGCATCCGGCCGCGTCGTCCATGCGTTCGCGTCGTTGCCAGTTTCTTCAAAAACTCCATTTTGTGCTTTCCTTCCATTTTTATATGTTTCCTTTCCATCCTTTAAGTCATTTCTACCTTAGAAGATCTAAAACTTCTCAACACACAAATCACGGTATCGAATGGTAATAAAGGATAATTAAAATAAATAATTTCAAAGCATAAGAAACATGTATTTCACATATATCACATAATAAGGAAGAAAAAGTAAAACCATACAATTTTCATGAATAAGTGGGTGAAGGATTGAATAAATCTCTTGAATTGAGCACAATATATATCATAAAATATGGGTTTATCAAGACTCTAAAAGCTAAGCTCATCACAGCACCAATTATCACACCCCCAAATTGGGAATTGCCTTTTGAACTCATGTGTGATGTAAGTGATCTTGCAATTGGTACTGTGCTAGGGCAAAGGAAGGACAAGAAGCACCATGTCATCTACTATGCAAGCAAAGTATTAAACGAAGCCCAAAGGAATTATACCACAATAGAGAAGGAATTATTAGCCGTGGTATATGCATTTGATAAGTTTAGACAATATTTGATTGGATCAAAAATTTTAGTGTACACTGATCATGTTGGTCTTAGGTATCTAATGTCAAAACATGACGCCAAACCAATGCTAATTAGATGGATACTACTCCTACAAGAGTTTGACATTGAGATAAAAGACAGGAAACGAAGTGAGAATCAGGTTGCTGACCACGTATCAAGGTTGCCACAAGGGACAAGTCAAGACACCTCCCAACCAGTGAATGAAAATTTTTCAGATGAGCACCTCTTGCAAATTCAACAAACTCCTTGGTTTGCGGACATGGCCAACTACAAAGCAGGAAGAAGTATTCCACAAGAGTACACAAGGCAACAAGTTAAGAAGCTGCTACATGAGGCTAAGTTATTCTTGTGGGATGAGCCCTTCCTATTCAAAAGATGCCCAGATGGAATGATTAGAAGATGTGTGCCGGAGGTTGAAATGAAGGACATACTATGGCATTGTCACAATTCAAGCTATGGTGGCCATTTTGGAGCTGAAAGGACTGCTGCAAAGGCCCTCCAAAGTGGGTTTTATTGGCCCTCTATCTTCAAGGATGCTAGAGAATTTGTGAGTCATTGCAATGAATGCCAAAGAACAAGAGGTTTGACAAAGAAGAATGAGATGCCTTAGAAGTTCATCTTGGAAGTAGAACTCTTTGATTTATGGGGAATAGACTTTATGGGACCTTTCCCTCCATCCTACACATTCAAATACATCTTGGTGGCAGTGGAGTATGTTTCAAAATGGGTAGAGACAATAGCCACCACTACATGTGATGCTAGTGTGGTATTGCAATTTCTAAGGAGAAACATCTTCACTAGGTTTGGAGTACCGAAGGGACTTATAAGCGATGAGGAAGCCACTTCTGCAATAAACAATTGAACTCTCTCCTTCATAGATATGGAGTAACCCACAAGGTGGCCACACCCTATCACCCACAGACAAATGGACAAGCTGAACTTGCAAACAGAGAGCTAAAGAGAATTTTGGAGAAAACTGTAGGAGCAACAAGAAAGGATTAGGCAAGGAAGCTGGATGATGCACTTTGGGCATATAGGACAGCATTCAAAACCCCTATAGGGAGATCTCCATTTCAGCTAGTATATGGGAAAGCATGCCATCTGCCTGTAGAGCTTGAACACAAAGCTTTTTGGACTACAAAACTCTTGAATCTAGATGCCCAAGCAGCAGGAGAGAAGAGATTATTACAACTCAATGAGTTAGAGGAGTTCAGACTTGAGGCATATGAGAATGGCAGAATATACAAGGAAAGAGCAAAAAAGTGGCATGACAAGAAGATCTCTCCAAGGACATTCGAACTAGGCCAAAAGGTGCTACTTTTTAACTCTAAACTGAAGATTTTCCCTGGGAAGCTTAGATCCAAATGGACTGGTCCATACACCATAACAAGAGTATCCCCCATGGTTATTTGGAATTGCTTGATGAAGCCTCAAGAGAGACTTTCATAGTCAATGGTCATAGGGTGAAACTCTACCTTGGTGGTTCCTGGAGCAAGGAAGAAAGTGTGCACTTGTTAACATGAGCAAGGGAGATGCAATGTCAAGTTAAGGACAATAAACAAGTGCTTCATGGGAGGCAACCCATGCACAGGATTTTTCTTTTAAATTCATACTTTAGTGATGATAAATAAGAGGTTATATCATGTGCATTTAAAGGAATGAAGAATAATTAGCATGAAGTGTATGAAAGGCACTAAGTTTGGTGTGACCAACCTTAAAATATGTGCAAAATTCTTTTGCAACACTTATTCACAGACTAAGTTTGGTGTCCACACACTTACACAAATGCTGAATTAGAAAATGCAATTGAAGTCATTTCCTTTAGGCACATGAAAGTAACCGAAAAAAATTTACTTTCTTTGTCTTTTATGCATTATAGCTCATTGAAATGCCTTTGTATTTTTGCTGCAGGGAAGTGAAAGAAAGAAGTGATGGGAGAATCTTGAATGGAAGATCACGGACACACACAAGAAAGGAGAAGTCACATGTGCCTTGGGTTTTGTGCATTAGGAAGAACACGTCAACGTGCATTAGCTAAGAGGATTCATGTTCCCCATGTCTTGACCGAGCCATCAAGATCAACCCTCCATCATAAATTTTGGTTCAACCACCCACAACAACCACCAATTATCACTTTGACTCATCCCTATATATATATGCTACTCACCATCACCACATTTCATCAATTCATATAGTCCGAAAATCACACAGCTACACTCAATCTTCTCATCATCTTTGCCTCACAAATTTCAGCCTTAAGCCAAAGAGTTGCTAAGCAAACTCGTGATCCTTTCCTAGTCACACACATTTAATTCATAATGCACCAATTTCCTTAGCCTACCCGAACCTTCCTCCTTCTTCACTCCCCTTCACAACCACTCCCGAGCTCTTATTTCTTACTTTGTGAATCTATCATTCTAAGCCTCACTCATAAACATTTCTTGTATGCTTGAGGACAAGCATTCCTCTAAGTTTAGTGTTGAGGAATATTCGACCCTCACAATTGAATTTCAATGGCCTCATCATCAAGAGCTAGGAAGGGAAAGGACAAGCAACCGGTAGAAGAGCAAGCCACATTTGATCAAAGAAGGTTCAAGTCCAAACACAATGAACGCACCTTCTTTGGTTGGATGATAAGCAAAGACATTGTCTCGGAGGTACCTTTCAAGCTAAGAAAAGAAGAGTATCCCGAAGTACAAACGGTGATTAGAAAAAGGAAATGGGAGCTTATTTGTGATCAACCTAAAATAGTAAGCATGGTTCTCATTCATGAGTTTTATGCCAATGTCATAAGAGAATTTGATGATGAAGAACCATACATGAGCTTTGTAAGAGGAGTAGTGGTCGACTTTAGCCCAGACACCATCAATAGGGTGCTAAAGACCGAGCCTAAAAGGTTCAAACAACCTAGCTATGAGGAAAGGGTTGAACATGACACAATATGTGAGGATGTGCTAAGTGATTTATGCAAAATAGGCACTGAGTGGGTATTGGATTCACATAGACTCCCACTCAAACTTAGAAGAGGTGATCTCATACCTGAAGCAAAAGGATGGCACGATATAGTGAGGAGGTCATTAATCCCTACTTCAAACAACTTCGAAGTGATAGTGAATAGAGCAATAATGATCCACTGCATAATGAAAGGAGGAGAGATCAATGTGGGAGAAGTTATAGCCAAGAACATCATTGACATAGCTGAAAAGGTCAAACAAGATAGTTGGCTAGGACATCCTAGTACTATTTTGCGGCTATGTGAAGAGGCTGGAGTGCCTCTTGAAGAGTTTGAAGATACAGACGTGGTGTCCATTAGGAAGCCTATCACCAAGGAAAGATTGGAGTATGGCACCACAATCCAATTGGAGAGGCAGCCTCTAGCAAGAAGAAAGAAAAGGAGGGAAGCAATGCAAGAGGAGGAGCAAGAAGAAGTAGAGGAACCAAATACTCTAAACATGAACCAACTTCAAGCTGCCTTGGAAGGACTTACTGAGCAATATTCACAAATTCAACAAAGCCAAGAGGAACAAGCCCAACAACAAAGGAACTTCTGGCAATTGATGGATCAGCAAAGAGAAGCTCAAGCTCAATGGATGGATCAGCAAAGGGAATTTCAAACTTGTATGATGGAACAACAAAAGGGGCAATTTGTCAAAATACATGAAGCCATCAACAACTCAGCTGCTGAATATGAAAAATCCATGAGTAGAGTGATGCAAGAGCAAGCTCAACCAAGGGAGTTCATCCAAGGGATAGATGACAGACAACGTTCCTTCCATAAGACACAAAGTGAGTATAGAATGTTTAGGGAGGCAAGACATAGAGATAGAGTTGAATATGATATGACCACTCAAGAAAAGCTCAGCTACATCTGTAGAACACTCCCAGTGTTAGACCCAAAAATCCAAACATTTGGAGAAGTACAAAAGGTGTTAGAAGAACAAGAGATTGCAAGGGTGAAGTTTAATGATCAAAGGCTAAGAGACAAAATGATAAGCACAGGAATGTGGACAGCAGAGGACTTAATGCCAAAACAACAAGGAGAAGTAAGAAAAAAAAAAGAGGGAAGATCCAAAGGACAAAGGAAAGCAAGGAGAATCAAGCAAAGGAAAGGGGCACAAAGCTTAAAGGTGGTGAAGTTTTTTTTAGTGCTTTAATAAATAAAGAAGATGTATGTCTGAAACATGATATACCTTCTAAGCTGTTTTCTTTTACAGTAATGCATTTTCATATATGTTGCTTATTCCATGTATCACTCATATGCTTGGAATGTATGCTTGTCTTAAGTTTCTTTTACTTTCCAATGGAATAAAAGATGTGGTTTGAACAAAAACAGAGAGGAATCCAGCTTAAGAAGAATAAGTAGGTCTCATAAAAGTGTTAGTATACATGTTTTCATTGTGAATAGATCATGGCTCAAGAAATTAAAAGGGGTTAAGATGCTTGCTCACATAAGACTAGTTGGTTAGTGGTAATAAGACTCTAGAAATTAGAGATATAAAGATCCTTGACAATGAAGTAATACAAAAAAAAAAAAAGAGCTGAAAAGAAAAAGAGAAACAAAGAAAAGAACAAAGATTGAACAACTAGGCATCAATGACAGAATTTTGGATATGTGTCTGTGGTGATTGATGTTAGGGGATATACTTGGGCAAGTAAATTCGAGGGGTGCTTTACCACCCAGTAACTTGAGTTAACTAACTCGGGATTATTGATTGAAAACTCACCATGAAGAGTAGCCCTATAACAGAACATTTAGCAACCCAAAGTGGTGCTGGACACCACTATCCAAAGAAAACTTCAAGTTATATGCCTGAGATTGAATGTGTTAAGGAGAGAGGCTTGAGTTAGTAAATCTTTAAGAGTGTTTCAACACTTAACAACTTAAACCAACTGGTTTGGAATTATTGATTGAAAGCTTATGCTAAAGAGCCGCCTTAAGATAGGATTTTTAGCTCAATTGAAACAAAGAAAACTTGAAAAAGAAGAGGAGAAACAGAATAGTTTGAGGATTATATGTTACGGCAATGAAAAAGAGTCTACCAAAGCTAGCCAAACTAGTATGGAAGCAAGTATCTTAACTAGAGAACTTAGATGAGCCTTGATCATTTGGACTAAACAAATGACTACACTAATGAGGACGATGACACATTCCATGAAAGAAGTCTTCTCTGTTATGACATTCAATTCTTGCATCTTAAATTCCCTTGTCAAATTCCTTTATCTTTTGCTTGAGGACAAGCAACATTTTAAGTTTGGTATTGTGATGCATTCGCATATTTACTATATTAGCTAGCTAGTTTAGTTAGTTTTAGCTTATTTTCATTCATTATCTTTGAAATAAACAAGCACTTTGATGAGTTTTACTCCCATGCATAAAAATACCAAGGACTAGGTTAATTGTAGCCAAATTCATGCAAATGATTCAAGGAGTTAATAAACAAGTTGATGTGAATGAATCTCTTGAAATTGATTGCATAGAATGGCAAAACTTTGAGGAAGTTTCTATGATTAATGATAGATAATGAAGCGAGAAGGCAATGGAGTAAGAATTGGAGCAAGAAGGCTTGAGAACACATCAAGCTTGGTAAGGAAGCAGAGGACTTGCACATTGCTAACTTGGGTTACTACTGGCGTGTTTGGTGATAACGCCAGCAACCCTAGAGAGTGATTCTGGGAAGGACTTGGCACATTTCCAACTCAGAAACATATTGGCGTGTCCACTAACAACGCCAGGCAACCATGGAGAGCACTTCTAAGCCTCGAGCACGTTGTCCAAAATTGGAAGCATGGGCGTGCTTGATGGAAACGCCAAGCAACCATGGAGAGCATTTCTATGCTTGAGCACATTGCCAACATGCTAATTCATTGGCATGTTCCAAGGCAATGCCAGGGAGCAAAGCCTGGAAGGAGGCAGCCCTGGAGAGCATGTTGCCAACGCTGGTTCCTAGAGGCGTGTTCCAAGGTAACGCAGCAAGCAAAGCTTGGTTCAGGAAGGAGATAGCCCTGGATGGTAGCTCGAGCACGTTGCCAACCTGAGGATGCATTGGCGTGTCCAATGATAATGCCAAGGAGGAAGCTTGGTCCAGGGAAGGAGGCTAGCACGTTGCCAACGCCAGATTCTAAAGGCGTGTTCAACGGCAACGTTGCAAGCAAGGTTTAGAGCTAGAAGGAAATCCTGGAGGGCAATTCCAAGCCTCAATCACATTGCCAACGCTGGGTTCATAGGCGTGTGTAATGGAAACGCCAGGAAGCAAGCATGGAGCAAGGGGGCAGGGGCTGGCACGTTGCTAACGTGCTGAAAAGGTGCGTGTTCAGCAACAACGCCCGTGACCATGGTAGCCTGACCTTCCCTCCTTCAATGGAGTATAACTTGAGCTATAGAGATTCAATTGAAGTTCTTCCAACGGCATTGAAAAGTAGACATTCAGAGCTTTCCAACCATATATCATAATATAGAGTTGACATTCGTTTGAAGCTTCAAAAGCTGGCTTCATTTAGAGCTTCAGAATCTGAACACGTTGGCAACTTGGAAGAACAAAGGCGTGTTCACCAAAAACGTGTGCGATTTTGGCAGGCTGACCTTACCCTCTTCAATGGAGGATAACTTGAGCTATATAGATTCAATTGAGGTGCTTCCAGTTGCGTTGGAAAGTTGACATTCAGAGATTTCCAACCATATATAATGGTCCATAGTAGAGCACAAAATTTAAGCTCAAACCAGAGGCAAATTTAAGCTCCAAAAACAAGCACAAGAATTGAATCCAAGGAGCAGAAAGCACGTTGGCAACTTGGAAACCAAGTTGGCAACGCCCTTGTAAGAAGCTCCAGCCCAGGAAACCCACAAGCACGTTGCTAACTTGCATTTGCATAGGCGTGTTTGCCAGCAACGTGCCCAATGGGCCAAAAATGATGTGAACAAGCTCTGCTCTCTCTGTTCTCTTCAAAGGCTAGCAAATTCCACTCCAATGAGCCAGCCAATTCAACAGGAAAAAGCCCAAATTGCTAACCCAATTTAGAACCTCTCAATGAGTTTTAGGACTAGTATAAATAGAGAAAAGTTTTGTACTTTAGGGATTCTTAGACACTTTTACCTTTATACTAGTTTTCATTACTTTTACTTTTACTGCATTGGAAGAGAGGATATACCAGAAAGCAATTTTGTTTTATTTGGACGTGAACTTTCAGTTTTAAGAATTTCTTCTTCTTCTTCTTCATTCTTCCCTGCACTTAGTTTAATTTTCATCTTTGCAATTGTTGTTGAAATTGGAGCTATGACTCACTAAACCCCATTTTCATTAGGGGGAAGAGCTCTGTTTATTTGAATGAATTAATAACTCTTCTTCTCCTTCTTAATTCAAGTGGTTCATCCAAGAGGAAACTCTTGTTCTTCAAAGATTCAATCACCATCGAGAGAGGGGTTGAATCTATGTGAATTATGTGATGAACTTGAGAAAGGAGTCACATAATTCAGTTTAGAGTTCATTCTTTCATAATTTCCTTGATTAATACACTTTGGGTTGGTATGTGAGATGTAACCACCCTTGGTTGAGATCCTGGGAATTGTGTGGCTTGAAAAATTAGTTAATGAGCTTCATCTCTTCTCATGAACAATTAGATCACAAGAGTGGCAATTGATTGTGTTGATGAGAAATTGAGTTACCAAGAGATTGGAATTCAATTATTCACAATCCGCCATGGATCTATACCCATGATTGAGAAGGAGGTGATCATCATCAATTCATGATAATTTATATCTCTAATCCCTAATGATCTCTTCCATCATTAATTCTCATTTCTTTTGTTCTTTAGTTATTTTGAATACCCATTACCCAACTCCCTTTTACATTCAAGCAATTTAACATTCCTGCCATTTAGATTCAATTTTAATTACTTGCAATTTACTTCTCTACTCTCTACAATTCAGTACTCTACTTTCTTGTAATTTACTTTTTATGTCATTTAAGTTTCTTGCAATCTAAGTTTCTGTTATTTACTTTCAGTCATTTAATTCGCCTTCATTACTTCAGTTCTTTAAATATTCCTGTCATTTAACTCCTTGCAATTTCGTTCAAGCATTCAAATCTCATGAAATCAAAACAATGTTTGCTTAACTAAAATACCATTTAACCAAAGTTGCTTAATCCACCAATCTCCGTGGGATCGACCTCAATCCGGTGAGTTTTACTACTTGATACGACCCGATATACTTGCCGTTTGCACGTGAAGTCTAATTTTCACGTATCACACACCCCGTGGATTTTCGAACCTATGCGCACGCACACACGGGGATGTGACTACTAGTGAGAGCACTAGCATGCTCGGTGTGCACACACAACCAATGAAGTTTTGCAAGCTGTGCGCACACACAGCCCTGTGCATACACACACGTTTGAAGGTGCATTCTATTGAGGGCGTTCGCACGCGTTGTGCAAGCGAACAAAATTGGAAAATTTTACACTTGTGCATATGCACACCTCTATGCATACGCACACCTCTATGCGTACGCACACATTTTGAAAATCCTCTTGGGCGTGCGCACGCACACCCCTGTGCGTACGCACATGCCCTGTTTTTCAACTAAATTCTTGTTTTTAACTGTTTCACTTTCCCAACAAGCTTGTAAACTTCTGTAATACCTATTTAAGAATTTTTGGCTTATTTTCGAATATCAAAACATGGGAAAGGTCCTAGGAGATTTAATTTGGTTATACCTTGAAAAGTTAGAGAACGGAGGCTTAGGTTTCTGGTGTACTGTAGATGGGTTTCGGGGAGTGAGAAAGGAGAAAGATATATGAATTGAGAACTGATGAACTAGTGAGTTCGGAAAGAAAATTGTGAATTGATAATGGTTGAGATGAGTCGAGGATCGGAGTTTGAAATGATGAATTATTGATATAATGAAATAATAAATTTTCAAAACCACTGATGTAACATTTTTAAATTGAGATTGTTGAGACGCTATGCGCCCGGCAAGGACGGTGGTTGGATCCCGCCTGTTAAGGTAGCGGCGGCGGTGTAGGGGCGGTGGTTTGTCCCGCTTGCGTTGAGATGTGAGGTCTGTGGAAAGAGTATCCCACTCGCATCCCTTCGGATTACTAGAGTGTGCAGGCACAAAATCCTGGATGGTGTTCCAAGCACCATATCCCGGGGGTTCCCATTATGATTCTGAAGGGCGACATCTCCATGGACATGTGACAGGTTGGCAGTTGAACCGACAATGTGATATCACAGCCAATAGGACAGGCATTCATCATATGCATCTTCTATCTGTTTGTATGCTTTGCCGACTTGAAATTGCTTGCCTAATTATATAACATGCCTAATTGCCTATTTGAATTATTTGATATATATGCCTATACTTGTTTTTTACTTGCATTATAATTAATTGTGTTTTCTACTAGGATTGAGGAGGCTCGAAAGGCGGTGGCGATGGGATTGCATGGAGGATAGGTTGGTGAAGGCTGTGGGACAGTGGAGAACTGTTAGATTAGAAAATCCCCTAAGTTAGATTACCCCTTTTAATATGTTAAGATTTTAAATTATGCTTTACTATTTTAGTTATGCTTTAAGATGAATCTTGTGATGGATATGAAGTTCTAGGATTACCTCTGGCGTCTCGTAGTCTTATATCTTACATCACTGGGCACTGTTACCATACTGAGAACCTCCGGTTCCCATACCATATTCTGTTGTTATTTTTCAGATGCAGGTCGCAACCTACCTCGGTGATTGCTTTGGTGGTGACAGAGTGGAGGGTCCTGGATATATTTTGAAGTCTTTTGATTTTTTTGCTTAGTTCTCTCATCTTTTGTATTTGCGTTTGCCTAGAGGCTTATCTAGAGAGAAAAACTTGTATAAGCTATTTTTAACTTTCAGAATTTTGTATTGTCTGTATATAGCTAGCCAGCTTAAACTCCGCGAGCCATGACTAGATCTTTATACTATCATACTCTGATATTTTGTTATATTATATCTATTTCTTTTGCGTTAAGTTGTAGCTTTGTGTGTACATTTTGTGATTTTTAAATCCTATTTTTGAGCTGTATCCTTCATCCGGCTTCTAGATTATATTACTTCTTTTGTATATAAATATGTATAAGCTTTAGAACTGTCATAACCTTTGCTTTACGATGCGAGGTAAGGCTTAAGATAATTAGGGTATTACATTTAGTGGTATCAGAGAGGTTCGTCCTCATGAGCCTAAGGGATGGATCGATTGTGCTTCAACGCATAACTCTGTGTCTTTTCTTTGATGCTATCAGGTTATCTATTTGATATATGCATAACATGCTTGTTTTTGAGTGCCTTTCGGGATAATTGAAGCACTAGGCTTTTGATATTGAGACTGATCACCTTGATATTGATTGTTTCGTGCAGACAGGAACCCTAATGGCCACTCGCAAACGAGGTCGTACACATTCATGAGGAGAGAGTAGGATTGAGCAACCGGCCGATAACCATGCCGAGTTTATGGCGGCAATGGCTAATCTTGCAAATGCCATGGAGGCAAATGCTGCTGCGACTCTGCAAGCTGTGCAGAGGTTAGGCCAACCGGCCAAAAATGAAAACGGAGATCAAAATGGGAATGATAATGCGAAAGGAAATGGTGATAACATGAGAGGTGCTCCGATGACCTTGGCTACTTTTCTCAAGGTTCATCCACCAAGTTTTTCAGAGGTTCAACCAATCCTACAGAAGCAGATAATTGGTTCCAGGCCATGGAGCGTGTGTTACAAGCACAGCATGATCCGAACAACCAGTATGTAGAGTTTGCTGCGTATCAGCTTTTGGGAAAGGCTCAGCATTGGTGGCAAGGAGAGTGACGCTTGCTCCAGCTCCAGAATGCTGACATCCTTTGGGATGTATTTCAAACGGCTTTCTATATGAAGTACTTTTCTGAATCTGCGAGGGAAGCGAAGGAGATGGAACTTATGCAGCTGAAGCAAGGTTTCTTGTCTGTGGTGGAATATACTAACTAATTTGAGGAGCTCTGTAGGTTCTCTAGGGTGTGTCAGGGTTCCCCGGAGACCTACAAAAGCTGGAAGTGCATCAAGTATCAAAGGGACTTGAAGGATAACATCATGACTACGGTGGCTCTTTTGGAGATTCATAATTTTTTCGATCTGGTGAACAAGGCGAGAGTTGTTGAGGAATATGCAAAGACGGTAGCCTCGTCAAGGGACACTCATGGAGGAAACCCTAATCAGAGATGTGGCAAGTACTTTCAGCCGAGGGGTTAGAATTTCAAGAAAGGAGGACATGTACTTTAAGGTCAAGGAGGCTTCAGAAAGAACACTTATGATCAGTACCAGCATGGCAAAGGGAGAAGGAACCAGAGTAAGGTTTCTCTGAATTTAACTTGTGATCGTTGTGGACGTTTTCATCCAAATGACTCTTGCAAGATTGGTATAGGTGGTTGCTTCAACTGTGGTTTGCCTGGTCACATTGTGAGAGATTACACTCATGGGAAGAACCCGAATGTAGGTCAGAGTCAACATCAGGGGCGAGTATTTGCTGTGAACACTGATGCGGGCAGAAATTGGCGAATTAAAAATTATTAGAATATATGCGTTGCAAGTATAGTTCTTAACTCACCAGAAATCCACCGCTCAATTTAGAAAGGTGTCACAGAAAATTGAAATTAAAATATTGGGAGTATGAATCCCAGGTCATCTGCCAACGAGTTGCAGAAAAGTGTGCTATTTTATTAATCGGAGGTTTTCAAAAAGGTTTAAATTGGGCAAACAGGAAATTAAATTGGTGAATTTGAATAATGTAAATAAAAGCCTTGACTGGGAATTGATTAGTTGGAATCCCTATTATTGTTGGAATGCTCTCAGGATTAATTGACAATTAAAGGTTATCCTGTTTAGTTATCCTTCACTAGGTGAAGGAATGTCAAATAAGTTGGAATGCTATGTCCGTTCACAAGTTGCAATCCACTTAATTAAAAGGGATTAGTGTTAGTGATTAGGAGGCAATCCAACCATAAACCCAATTACAATTTTTCTTTCAAGCCTTCCAACTCAAGGGTTCCTTTCAATCAATTCCCCATCAAGTTAGGGAACTACTCGCTCATTTTGAATGTAAAATTCATAGCATATAAAAAGGAATTAAAGAAAGACATTGTAAATAAAAATCGAAATAGTCAATTAAAAATAAAGGTGATCCTTGTATTAAATAATCCTAAAAATATTCCAAATTAAACAAGCAAAGAACATGGAAGAGTGAAGCCAAGTAAAGAAAACGAACTAGAATGATGAAGTCTTGATGAGGTAATAACTCTTCTCAGTGTTCCAATGCCAAAAAAAAAGTAAGAGAAACTAAAATCCTAAGAACTATAAATGTCTAGAGAGAAAACCTAGAAGAGGAGTAAAAACTAGATCTAAAAACTAAAACTGTGTAGAATGAATGTTGTCTCTGGTTTCTGCATGTTCTCTGGCTCTAGTCTGCTGTTCTGGGCCGAGAACTGGGTCAAAATAAGGTCTAAAGTCGCCCCCAGCGATTCTGCAAATTATGCAGATCGCGCATGTCACGCGATCGCGTCATCCATGTGGACGCGTCATTCGCGCTTTTCCTCGCCACGCGTTCGCGTCGTCCACGCCTCCGCGTCGCTTGTGCTTTTCCAGTCCGTGCGATCGCGTGAGCCATGCGGCTGCATCACTGCGATTTCTCCTCTTTCGCGCGGTCGCATGAGCCATGCGGCCGCGTCACTTCTCGCTGGTTATCTCCTCAATTTCTTGTGTTCCTTCCATTTTTGCTAACTTTTCCAATCTCCAACTCATTCATGCCCTATAAAGCCTGAAACGCTTAACACACAGATCACGACATCGAATGGAATAAAGGAGAAGTAAAATGTATAATTAAAAGTCTCTAGGAAGCAGTTTTCACTCATGTAATAATTTCAGGAAGGAAATATAAATGCATGCTATTTTAATGAATAAGTGGGTCAGGATCATGATAAAACCATACAATTAAACACAATATAAACCATAAAATAGTGGTTTATCAACCTCCCCACACTTAAACATTAGCATGTCCTCATGCTTAATTGAAGGAGATAAAGTAAATAAGTATGAACATGTAGAAACTCATGCAATGCAATGCAATCCTATATATATGAATGCAACTATATGACTCTTGCCCACTTGATCGAAAGTAAATAAGCTCTTCAAAACAATTACAAATCAAATTCCACTAATTCTATCATTATACAGTAAGACAAATAAAAGTGCAAAAAGATAGCTCATGAAAGCAGGGAACATGGAAATTCAAGCATTGAACCCTCACTGATGATGTATGTACACTCTGATCTCTCTAGTGTATAGGGTAATCACTCTATCCTTCTCTAATCATGTTCTCTAACTTTTGTTCTTCTCCTAACCAATCCACGACAGTTAATATACCAATGCAAACATCATGAGGTCTTTTCAAGGTTGTAATGGGGCCAAGGTAGGTAGGGATACATGTATGGTCAAGTGAGCTTATAAATTGAATCTTTAATTAACCCAAGCTTCAACCCAGCCTATATAACTTGCATAACCTTAAAATTCATACCTAGCTACCCAGAATTCTCTTTTTACATTCCATACTCATGTATCAACTTTTATTTTAATTTTTATCATATGTGCATTGATCTTTGAATTCTCAATTCAGCATTGGGGTAATTTTGTCCCCTTATTCATTTATTTATTAATTAATTTTTTTTATAGAGGCATGGGCCACCTTTTTTTTATAGAGGCAAAAATAAACATAGCTTATCAATGCACATAGATTTTTAATTCTTATAGTTTTTCATGAGTAGGTATCCAAATTCCCATTAAATTATCATGACACATTCCCTTAATAACTTTTGTTCCCACAATTTCCCATACTTAACTAGCACACACAATTCTATCTTAAGCTAACCAAAGATTCAATTTGGGATATACAATTGTTTTTCCGCTTAAGGCTAGTAATGTGGTGAAATATAGAACAAATGTGATTTAAAGGCTCAAAGTGGTTAACAAAGGTAATTGAAAAGGGTAGGCTTAATTTGGATAAGTGAGTTTAAACAAAAGATGGCATCAATCAAATGCAAGCATACAAATATAATAAATATTGGACATATAAGATAAAACAAAATATAGATTACAATCATAGAGAAGTGAACACACAAGAATAAAATAATTATGGTTAAATAATGTAACCATGCATAAAGGCTCAAATCTTCACAGGTTGTGTGTTCTTTAGCTCAAACATCATGTTCCAAATACAACTTCAAGCAAATTTATCATAAAATGTGAAAAACTAGTGAAATTTTGTTCCAAAGATAGAGTCTTAGAAGAAACTTATTATCTTTTCAATCAAGTAGAGCATGCATGCAACTAACCTATTACTATGCAATTTATCCTATTCTATAAAAGAAAGAAAATCTAACTAAAATATCCTAATTTATTGGTGCTAGGGAAGAGAAATTACCTCCGGAAGTTAGGTACTGACCGACCTCCCAGCACTTAAGGCTTTGCACCGTCCTCGGTGCCATCTGTCAGGAACAGGGGTGGGCTGGTAGCAGTATCTCCATAGTCGGGACCATCATGGCTCCCTGTGCTGGTAAAGGAAGTGGAGTCCGGGGTGTCTGAGTCCTTGAAGTGTCCCTTGAGTAGCTCCTTGAGGTGTTTGAATCGGCGCTCGTTACGGCGCTCTCTTAACTTCGCTTTATGTTCTTGCCGATCCAATCTTTTGATTATCTGCAGGAGCAGTTCAGCTGTTGTAGGTGCTTGTGGTGTTGAAGAAGGAATATCTTTAACTGGAGCAGTAGGAAGGCTTGTAGTGGCTGCTGAAAGTCTGAGGTATTTCCCATTAGGGACATACTGATCATCCCGTGGGAGCATGCCTTTGGTGTCTCCAGCTCTGTAGGAGACTCCGGCTGCTGAGATAAGATCTGAGACCAAGGCGGGAAAAGGTAAGTTGCCCACAATTTGTACGTGTCCCATGGCATTCCGGATATGTCTTGGTAGATTCAGAGGCTGGTCTGTAAGGATGCACCATAGTAGAACGGCCATGTCCGCAGTGAAGGAAGACTCGTGAGTGCTCGGAAAGACGTAATAGGACATGATCTGTGCCCATACGCGAGCCTCCAAGGTAAGTGCTGAAGCCGATATTCCCTTAGGGCGGGTACGATGGTATCTGTAGATCCAACGGCTACCAGGTAGTGCGATAACTCTGAGAACAGCTTCCCAGTCAAATTGGTACATCTGGCGCTTGAGTGAGGCTTCTTGAAAGGAGTCCAATCCTTCTGGAATAGGGGGAAGACTCAAAGCTTGTTGAATAGCCTCTTCTGTAATGGGGACTTGCTTCTGACGGACAAAGACAAACTGCAGGGTAGGCAGGTAAAAGTTAGAGTAGAACTCGACTACTCAAGAAAGATTGACCTGCTTCTGTTCTCTCTGTAGGAAACCCCATTGTCTTCGTTCAATTTGCGGCTCAACAAAAGTAGCAATATTGGGAGGGAGGATAAGAAGGTGTTCGTTGTTGTAACTCCTTTCAGCTAGAATAGGGAACATCTGCTCACAGTAGCGATTTGGAAATCGCGCAGTATCCTTTGCTTGAAAGGCTTTCTCCTTTTCATCAACCTTCATGATCCTCTTAACTCTTTTTGTTGAGGGCTTAACTGCAGTTGAAGAAGGCTCTGCCACTAGTGCTCTTTTAGTTCCTCTTCTCGCTGGAGGTTTGGGAGTAGCTTTCTCTTTTCCTTTCTTGGTGGCCATCCTGAAAAAGGGAAGAGAAAGTAAATTAAATTCAAAGAGATAGATAGCAAGGAAGAGAACGGAAAAGGTGGTGATGGATGCACATTAGGAGGTAACTGACATTAACACACGCTCATGAGTACATGTGAAAAGTCATCAAAGGAGAATAGCTAGAGCATATAAGGACAAGTGAATGCAAGGTGTTTATTGGCATGCTGGAAAAGGGAATGAGTAGCATAGACCAAGCATTACTTTGTAACAAACCATCACGTTTGTATTGACAATTAAATTCAATTAATATAATAGTAAAGGGAATTTGTGAAAAGCAAGCATAGAATATTAGAATAACATAGAGAAGTGCATAATGCCATATGGGATTTTTCACAAACACATAGCATGCATGGTGAATAAGGTATAGAAAGTATTAAAGTGAACATGCAAGCAACCCTTTAAAGAAAATAATATATAATTGCCAAACAATTTGCAACAATCCACAAGTATATAATGAAGAATAATGACTCAAATAAAATTCTAACACCATGTAAAAAGGAAAGAAGAAGAAAGAAAATATGAATAATGAAAAGAAAAAGGAAAAAAAAGAAAATAACATATAAAATAAGAAGAATGATAGAGAAGAAAAGGGTGAAGAAGAAAATAAAACCTTGGTAATGAAGGTGAGAGAGATAGAGAGTGAAAGGTGAGATAGAAGGAAGAAGGGAGGAGGAAGAAATAAGGAGGGAAAAGAAAAATTAGGATTTGGAGAAGTGAAAGATATGATATTTGGCAAAAGAAGGAAAACTGTGCGCCGCAAGCGACGCGATCGCATGGGCCATGCGGTCGCGCGACTTGCGCTTAAGGTGATGGACGCGGACGCGTTGGTCATGCGGTCGCGTGACCCAGTTTGTGCCAGTGGCGCGAGGGTCGCCTCGCACTCGCACAACTCTCTGTTCAAAATCATTAAATGCCAAATTTTAGGTGACGCGATCGCATGGGGCATGCGATCGCGTGAGTGGGCAGTTTATGGGGTACGATGCGGCTGTGTGGGGCACGCGGTCGCGTGAGGGGGATTGCGCGTCTAGCGCCAGTCCAGCACCACTCTAGCACAACTTTCAGCTGTGCACCCTTTTTACGTCGAAAATCAGGGCACGCGGTCGCGTGGGAGGTCATTATGCCCATACGACGCAGACGCGTCGGCTACGCGGTCGCGTGGGCTGATTTGTGCCACTAGCACTCCTCCATCCACACTCCAGCGTGACTCTCTGTTCATTTTTATTTTTCTCCCCTGTCCTTGCCATGCGGACGCGTCGCTGATGCAGTCGCGTCGCGTGGCACCTTCCCTTTTTTTTCTAGATATGCAGATGCGGATGCACGAAAGTACTGATAAAGAGAAGAGTTATTGAATATGGAAAACTAAAAATAAAGAAAAGAACGATCATACCATGGTGGGTTGTCTCCCACTTAGCACTTTGCTTTAACGTCCGTAAGTTGGACGCTCCACTAGCTCAATCTTCTGCTATGTGGGGATCCTCCAAGAGGAAGATCTCAAGCTCCTTATTTTTCTGCATCTTCTCGCCATGGTATAGCTTTAGGCGTTGCCCATTAACTTTGATAAGTTCAGAACTTGAAGGATGACTTAGGTGATAAACTCCGTATGGTTCGGCCTTCTCCACTCTGTATGGACCTTCCCATCTGGATCTCAACTTGCCTAGCATGAGCCTCAGACGAGATTTGTAAAGGAGGACTAAATCCCCAGGTTGGAACTCTTTCCTCTTGATGTGATGATCATGTGCAGCCTTCATCTTTTCCTTGTATAGTCTTGAGTTCTCATAAGCTTCTAGGCGAAGGCTTTCCAGTTCTTGCAGTTGCAACTTCCTTTCAGCTCCGGCTTTCTCAATTCCCATGTTGCACTCCTTGACTGCCCAAAAGGCTTTGTGTTCTACCTCAACAGGGAGATGACAAGCTTTTCCATAAACTAAGCGGAACGGACTCATCCCAATGGGCGTTTTGTATGCTGTTCTGTATGCCCAGAGTGCATCTTGTAGCCTGGTGCTCTAGTCTCTTCTATGAGGTTTGACTATCTTCTGTGAGATACGCTTTATCTCTCTGTTCGACACCTCGGCTTGCCCATTGGTCTGAGGATGGTATGCTGTTGCAACTTTATGAATTATCCCATGCCTCTTCATTAATTCTGTTAGTCTCCTATTACAAAAATGGGTGCCTTGATCGCTCACGATTGCTCGTGGTGATCCAAAGCGACAAATAATGTGGTTTCTCACAAAGGAAATAACAGTGTTAGCATCATCAGTGCGGGTAGGAATTGCTTCCACCCATTTGGAAACATAGTCCACAGCTAATAATATATAAAAATAACCATTAGAATTTGGAAATAGACCCATGAAGTCAATGCCCCAAACATAAAAAATTTCACAGAAAAGCATAATTTTTTGAGGCATCTCATCCCTCCTGGATATATTACCAAATTTTTGGCATGGGGGGGACAAGATTTACAAAATTCAGCAGCGTCTCTAAAAAGAGTAGGCCACCAGAATCCACATTCCAAGATTTTCCTAGCAGTTCTTTGAGGGCCAGAATGTCCTCCACTCTCAAATGAGTGACAGGCCTCTAAGATGGACTGGAATTCTGATTGAGGCACACACTGTCTAATTACCTGATCGGCGCCACATCTCCATAAATATGGGTCATCCCATATATAATATTTAGACTCGCTTTTCAACTTGTCTCTTTTATGCTTAGAAAAGTTAGGAGGAAATGTGCGGCTAACTAGATAATTAGCTACAGGTGCATACCAGGGAGATACCTCAGATACTGCTTGCAGATTATTGATGAGCGGATATTTTATACGCTTTTTGGGGTTAATTTTATATAGTTTTGAGTATGTTTTAGTTAGTTTTTAGTCTATTTTCATTAGTTTTTAGGAAAAATTCATATTTCTGGACTTTACTATGAGTTGTGTATTTTTTTGTAATTTCAGGTATTTTTCTGGCTGAAATTGAAGGAGCTGAGCAAAAATCTGATTCAGGCTGAAAAAGGACTGCTGATGCTATTGGATTCTGACCTTCCTGCACTCAAAGTGGATTTTCTGGAGCTAGAAAACTCGACATGGCATGCTTCCAATTGCGTTGGAAAGTAGACATCCAGGGCTTTCCAGCAATATATAATAGTCCATACTTTGCACAAGGATAGACGACGTAAACTGGCGTTCAACGCCAGTTCTCTGCCCAATTCTGGCGTCCAGCGCCAGAAAAGGATCAAAAGCTGGAGTTGAACGCCCAAACTGGCACAAAAACTGGCGTTCAACTCCACAAATGGCCTCTGCACGTGGATTGCTTAATTCTCAGCCCCACCACACACCAAGTGGGCCCCAGAAGTGAATCTCTGCATCATCCATCATAGTCTACTCATATTTTGTAACCCTAGGCTACTAGTTTAGTATTTAAACAACTTTTAGAGACTTATTTTGTATCTCATGACATTTTAGATCTAAACTTTGTATTCTCTGACGGCATGAGTCTCTAAACCCCATTGTTGGGGGTGAGGAGCTCTGCTGTGTCTCGATGAATTAATGCAAGTATTTCTGTTTTCCATTCAAACACGCTTGTTCCTATCTAAGATGTTCATTCGCGCTTAACTGTGATGGAGGTGATGATCTGTGACACTCATCACCTTCCTCAATTCATGAACGTGTACCTGACAACCACCTCCATTCTATATACGATTGAATGAGTATCTCTTAGATTCCTTAATCAGAATCTCCGTGGTATAAGCTAGAATTGATGGCGGCATTCATGAGAATCCGGAAAGTCTAAACCTTGTCTGTGGTATTCCAAGTAGGATTCAAGGATTGAATGACTGTGACGAGCTTCAAACTCCTAAAGGCTGGGCGTTAGTGACAGATGCAAAAGGATAGTGAATCCTATTCCAACCGGATCGAGAACCAACCGGTGATTAGCCGTGCTGTGACAGAGCGCGTGAGCGTAGTTTTCACTGGAAGGATGGAAGGTAGCCATTGACAACGGTGATCCACCAACACACAGCTTGCCATAGAAAGACGTGCGTGCGTGAATCAGAAGACAGAGGAAAGCAGAGATTCAGAAGACAAAGCATCTCTAAAACTCCAACATATTCTCCATTACTGCACAACAAGTAACCTTTAATTTATGCTCTCTTGGTTATTCGTAATTCAACTGATAAACATAATTGACTTCCTGACTAAGATTTACAAGATAACCATAGATTGCTTCAAACCAACAATCTCCGTGGGATTCGACCCTTACTCACGTAAGGTATTACTTGGACGACCCAGTGCACTTGCTGGTCAGTGGTACGAGTTGTGAAAAGTGTGATTCATAATTCGTGCACCAAGTTTTTGGCGCCGTTGCCGGGGATTGTTCGTGTTTGGACAACTAACGGTTTATTTTGTTGCTTAGATTAGGAAAAATCTTTCTTTTTTGGTTTAGAGTCTTTTATTATTTATCCCTTGTTAAAACACTTTAAATTTATAGCTCAATTAGTTAGAACGTGGTGTTTATGTTCATGGTAATTGGCTATCATATTTTTTTTTTAAAATCTTTTTCAAAAATAATTTTTTCTATTGAATCCTGTGCCAAACTTTAAGTTTGGTGTTTTCTTGTTGATTTCCCTTTGGTTTTCGAAAATTTTGGTTTGGTTTTCTAAAAATTTTAAGTTTGGTGTTCCTTGGTGTTTTCCTTCCAAAATTTTCGAAAACAAGGAGCATTAGATCTAAAAATTTTAAATCTTGTGTCTTTTTTTTTTGTGTTTTTCTCTTTCATCATAAAATTCAAAATTCAAAAAAAATAAAATAAAATAAAATAAATAAAAAGGTAAATCAATCCAAGTTATATCCCTTTATCCATCATGGACATAAGTGGAAATGAACAGTCCAGGAGGACTCTGGGGTCATATTCTAACCCCTCTACTGCTTCATATGGGAGTAGCATCTGCATACCCTCCATTGGAGTTAGTAGCTTTGAGTTGAATCCTCAGCTCATTATCATGGTGCAGCAAAGATGCCAGTATTCCGGTCTTCCACAGGAAGAACCTACAGAGTTTCTGGCACAATTTTTACAAATTGCTGACACAGTACATGATAAGGAAATAGATCAGGATGTCTACAGACTATTACTGTTTCCATTTGCTGTAAAAGATCAAGCTAAGAGGTGGTTAAATAACCAACCTAAGGCCAGCATAAGAACATGGAAACAACTGACAGAAAAATTCCTGAATCAGTATTTTCCTCCAAAAAGGATGACACAGCTAAGGCTGGACATCCAAGGCTTTAAACAAGGAGATAATGAATCTCTTTATGATGCCTGGGAGAGATACAGAGAGATGCTACGAAAATGCCCCTCTGAAATGTTTTCAGAGTGGGTTCAGTTAGACATCTTCTACTATGGGCTTGCAGAAGAAGCTCAGATGTCTTTAGATTACTCAGCTGGTGGATCTATCCATATGAGAAAGACAATTGAAGAGGCTCAAGAGCTCATTGATACAGTTGCCAGGAATCAGCATCTGTACCTAAGCAGCAACCCTTCTATGAATGAAGAGGTTAAAACAGTAACTGCTGAACTCAGTCCTGTAAAACAAGCTGCTGAATTCAATCAGCAATTGGACTTTCTAACAAAGCAGCTAGCCGAATTTAAAGACAGGTTACAAGAGACAAGGATGGCTAATATACATATGGACGAACAGTTTAAGCAAACAAAGCAGCAGCTATCAAGGCAAATAGCAGAAGAATGCCAAGCAGTTCAACTAAGAAGTGGGAAAACATTAAATACCCCACCTCAAGGCAGCAAAAAGCTAAGAAATGAGCAAACCACCCAAAATTCACCTGAGGACAGTAAGAGCCCAGGGAAAAGTAATTCTGGAACTGAAACGCCAGAAAATTGGTGGAAGGCTGGCGCTGAACACCAAGACCATGCTCAGGACTGGCGTTCAACGCCAGAAACAAGGCAGGATTGGCGTTCAATGCCAGAAATGGGCAAGGATCTGGCGTTGAACGCCCAAAATGGGCAAGATCTGGCGCTGAACGCCCAAAATGGGCACAGTTCTGGCGTTCAGACGCCAGGAGCAGACAAGGAGCTGGCGTCCAGTTTCACTCCAGCTTCTAACTCTGGCACTCAATTGCCAGTGAGGGATCAGACACACACAAATGCTGATAACAACCCCTCTAAAAAGGCTTCTTCAACCACTTCTGTAGGCAATAAACCTGCTGCAACTAAGGTTGAAGAATATAAAGCCAAGATACCTTATCCTCAAAAACTCCGGAAAGAGGAGCAGGATAAGCAATTTGCTCGCTTTGCAGATTATCTCAGGACTCTTGAAATAAAGATTCCATTTGCAGAAGCACTTGAGCAAATACCTTCTTATGCCAAGTTCATGAAAGAGATCTTGAGTCATAAAAAGGATTGGAGAGAAACAAAAAGAGTTCTCCTCACTGAAGAATGCAGTGCAGTCATTTTGAAGAGCTTTCCTGAAAAGCTTAAAGACCCTGGGAGTTTTCTGATACCATGCATATTAAAAGGTAATTGCACCAAGACAGCTTTATGCGATCTTGGGGCAAGCATCAACCTAATACCTGCATCCACTATCAGGAAGCTTGGCTTAACTGAAGAAGTTAAACCAACCCGGATATGTCTCCAACTTACTGATGGTTCCACTAAATACCCATCAGGCGTGATTGAGGACATGATTGTCAGAGTTGGGCCATTCGCCTTTCCCACTGACTTTGTTGTGCTGGAAATGGAGGAGCACAAGAGTGCTACTCTCATTCTAGGAAGACCCTTCCTAGCAACTGGACGATCCCTCATTGACGTCCAACAGGGGAAATAACCCTGAGAGTCAATGATGATGAGTTCAAGTTGAACGCTGTCAAAGCCATGCAGCATCCAGACACATCAACAGACTGCATGAAAGTTGATCTTATTGACTCTTTGGTAGAAGAGATCGACATGGCTGAGAGTCTCGAATCAGAGTTGGAAGACATCTTTAAAGATGTTCAGCCTGATTTGGAGGATTCAGAGGACATGAAAGAGCCTCTGAACTTTCTTCTGAAAGAGGAAAAACCTCCTAAACCCGAGCTCAAGCCATTACCACCTTCCTTGAAATATGCGTTTCTGGGAGAAGGTGACACTTTTCCAGTGGTCATAAGCTCTGCTTTAAATTCACAGGAAGAGGAGGCACTTATTCAAGTGCTTAGGACACACAAGACAGCTCTTGGGTGGTCCATAGGTGACCTCAAGGGCATAAGCCCAGCTAGATGCATGCACAAAATCTTATTGGAGGATAATGCCAAACCAGTGGTGCAACCACAGAGGCGGCTAAATCCAGCCATGAAAGAAGTGGTGCAGAAAGAGGTCACCAAATTACTGGAGGCTGAGATTATTTATCCTATTTCTGATAGCCCCTGGGTGAGCCCTGTTCAAGTCGTCCTAAAAAAAGGAGGCATGACAGTGATTCATAATGAAAAAAATGAACTGGTTCCTACAAGAACAGTTACAGGGTGGCGCATGTGTATTGACTACAGAAGGCTCAATACAGCCACCAGAAAGGATCATTTTCCTTTACCATTCATAGACCAGATTCTAGAAAGACTAGCAGGTCATGATTATTACTGCTTTTTGGATGGCTACTCAGGCTATAACCAGATTGCAGTAGATCCCCAGGATCAAGAGAAAACAGCATTCACATGTCCATCCGGAGTGTTTGCTTATAGAAGGATGCCATTTGGGCTATGTAATGCGCCTGCAACCTTCCAGAGATGCATGCTCTCTATTTTCTCTGATATGGTGGAAAAATTTCTGGAAGTCTTTATGGATGACTTCTCAGTATATGGAGACTCATTCAGCTCCTGTCTTGATCACCTGGAACTTGTTCTGAAAAGATGCCAAGAAACCAACCTAGTTTTAAACTGGGAAAAGTGTTACTTCATGGTGACTGAAGGAATTGTTCTTGGGCATAAAATCTCAAACAAGGGAATAGAGGTGGATCAAGCAAAAATAGAGGTAATTGAAAAATTACCACCACCTGCCAATGTTAAGGCAATCAGAAGCTTTCTGGGGCATGCAGGATTCTATAGGAGGTTTATAAAGAATTTTTCAAAAATCGCAAAACCTCTAAGCAATCTGCTAGCTGCTGACACGCCATTTGTATTTGACACAGAGTGCCTGCAGGCGTTTGAAACGCTGAAAGCTAAGCTGGTCACAGCACCAGTCATTTCTGCACCAGATTGGACGTTACCATTTGAGCTAATGTGTGATGCCAGTGATCATGCCATGGGTGCAGTATTGGGACAGAGGCATGACAAGCTTCTGCATGTCATTTATTATGCCAGTCGCGTTCTAAATGATGCCCAGAAAAATTACACAACCACAGAAAAAGAATTACTTGCAGTGGTCTACGCCATTGACAAGTTCAGATCATACTTAGTAGGATCAACAGTGATTGTGTATACTGACCATGCTGCTCTTAAATATCTACTCACAAAGCAGGATTCAAAACCTAGGCTCATCAGATGGGTATTGCTTTTGCAAGAGTTTGATATAGAAATAAGAGACAAAAAAGGGACAGAGAACCAACTGGCTGATCATCTGTCCCGGATAGAGCCAGTGGAAGGGACGTCCCTCCCCTTTCTTGAGATCTCTGAGACGTTTCCTGATGAGCATTTATTTGCCATTCAGGAAGCACCATGGTTTGCCGATATTGCAAACTATAAAGCTGCAAGGTTCATACCCAAGGAGTACAACAGGATACAAAAGAAGAAATTAATTACTGATGCAAAGTATTACTTGTGGGATGAACCTTATCTCTTTAAGAGATGTGCAGACGGAATAATCCGTAGGTGCGTGCCTAGAGAAGAAGCACAGAGGATCCTGTGGCATTGCCATGGATCTCAATATGGAGGCCATTTCGGAGGTGAGCGAACAGCCACCAAGGTCCTCCAACGTGGCTTCTATTGGCCCACACTCTATAAAGATTCCCGAGAGTTTGTACGTAACTGTGACAGTTGCCAAAGAGCTGGCAATCTGCCTCATGGTTACGCCATGCCTCAACAAGGAATCTTGGAGATTGAGTTGTTTGACGTATGGGGAATTGACTTCATGGGACCTTTCCCACCATCATACTCAAACACTTATATTCTGGTGGCAGTTGATTATGTATCAAAATGGGTTGAGGCCATTGCCACACCCACCAATGATACTAAGACAGTGCTGAAATTCCTCCAGTAACATATCTTTAGCAGATTTGGTGTCCCTAAAGTACTAATCAGTGATGAGGGCACTCACTTCTGCAATAAACAGCTTTACTCTGCCATGGTTCGGTATGGAATTCGCCACAAGGTGGCCACTCCATATCATCCACAAACCAATGGGCAAGCTGAAGTCTCTAATAGAGAATTAAAGAGAATCCTGGAACGGATAGTAAATACCCGTAGAAAGGATTGGGCACTGATGAGCGGATATTTTATACGCTTTTTGGGGATAATTTCATATAGTTTTGAGTATATTTTAGTTAGTTTTTAATCTATTTTCATTAGTTTTTAGGAAAAATTCATATTTCTGGACTTTACTATGAGTTGTGTGTTTTTCTGTAATTTCAGGTATTTTTCTGGCTGAATTGAAGGAGCTGAGCAAAAATCTGATTCAGGCTGAAAAAGGACTGCTGATGCTGTTGGATTCTGACCTCCCTGCACTCAAAGTGGATTTTCTGGAGCTACAGAACTCGAAATGGCATGCTTCCAATTGCGTTGGAAAGTAGACATCCAGGGATTTCCAGAAATATATAATAGTCCATACTTTGCACAAGGATAGATGACGTAAACTGGCGTTCAACGCCAGTTCTCTGCCCAATTCTGGCGTCCAGCGCCAGAAAAGGATCAAAAGCTGGAGTTGAACGCCCAAACTGGCATAAAAACTGGCGTTCAACTCCACAAATGGCCTCTGCACGTGAATTGCTTAAGTCTTAGCCCAGCACACACCAAGTGGGCCCCAGAAGTGAATCTCTGCATCATCCATCATAGTCTACTCATATTTTGTAACCCTAGGCTACTAGTTTAGTATTTAAACAACTTTTAGAGACTTATTTTGTATCTCATGACATTTTAGATCTAAACTTTGTATTCTCTGACGGCATGAGTCTCTAAACCCCATTGTTGGGGGTGAGGAGCTCTGCTGTGTCTCGATGAATTAATGCAAGTATTTCTGTTTTCCATTCAAACACGCTTGTTCCTATCTAAGATGTTCATTCGCGCTTAACTGTGATGGAGGTGATGATCTGTGACACTCATCACCTTCCTCAATTCATGAACGTGTACCTGACAACCACCTCCATTCTATATACGATTGAATGAGTATCTCTTAGATTCCTTAATCAGAATCTCCGTGGTATAAGCTAGAATTGATGGCGGCATTCACGAGAATCCGGAAAGTCTAAACCTTGTCTGTGGTATTCCAAGTAGGATTCAAGGATTGAATGACTGTGACGAGCTTCAAACTCCTAAAGGCTGGGCGTTAGTGACAGATGCAAAAGGATAGTGAATCCTATTCCAACCGGATCGAGAACCAACCGGTGATTAGCCGTGCTGTGACAGAGCGCGTGAGCGTAGTTTTCACTGGAAGGATGGAAGGTAGCCATTGACAACGGTGATCCACCAACACACAGCTTGCCATAGAAAGACGTGCGTGCGTGAATCAGAAGACAGAGGAAAGCAGAGATTCAGAAGACAAAGCATCTCTAAAACTCCAACATATTCTCCATTACTGCACAACAAGTAACCTTTAATTTATGCTCTCTTGGTTATTCGTAATTCAACTGATAAACATAATTGACTTCCTGACTAAGATTTACAAGATAACCATAGATTGCTTCAAACCAACAATCTCCGTGGGATTCGACCCTTACTCACGTAAGGTATTACTTGGACGACCCAGTGCACTTGCTGGTCAGTGGTACGAGTTGTGAAAAGTGTGATTCATAATTCGTGCACCAAGTTTTTGGCGCCGTTGCCGGGGATTGTTCGTGTTTGGACAACTAACGGTTTATTTTGTTGCTTAGATTAGGAAAAATCTTTCTTTTTTGGTTTAGAGTCTTTTATTATTTATCCCTTGTTAAAACACTTTAAATTTATAGCTCAATTAGTTAGAACGTGGTGTTTATGTTCATGGTAATTGGCTATCATATTTTTTTTTAAAATCTTTTTCAAAAATAATTTTTTCTATTGAATCCTGTGCCAAACTTTAAGTTTGGTGTTTTCTTGTTGATTTCCCTTTGGTTTTCGAAAATTTTGGTTTGGTTTTCTAAAAATTTTAAGTTTGGTGTTCCTTGGTGTTTTCCCTCCAAAATTTTCGAAAACAAGGAGCATTAGATCTAAAAATTTTAAATCTTGTGTCTTTTTTTTTTGTGTTTTTCTCTTTCATCATAAAATTCAAAATTCAAAAAAAAATAAATAAAATAAAATAAATAAAAAGGTAAATCAATCCAAGTTATATCCCTTTATCCATCATGGACATAAGTGGAAATGAACAGTCCAGGAGGACTCTGGGGTCATATTCTAACCCCTCTACTGCTTCATATGGGAGTAGCATCTGCATACCCTCCATTGGAGTTAGTAGCTTTGAGTTGAATCCTCAGCTCATTATCATGGTGCAACAAAGATGCCAGTATTCCGGTCTTCCACAGGAAGAACCTATAGAGTTTCTGGCACAATTTTTACAAATTGCTGACACAGTACATGATAAGGAAATAGATCAGGATGTCTATAGACTATTACTGTTTCCATTTGCTGTAAAAGATCAAGCTAAGAGGTGGTTAAATAACCAACCTAAGGCCAGCATAAGAACATGGAAACAGCTGACAGAAAAATTCCTGAATCAGTATTTTCCTCCAAAAAGGATGACACAGCTAAGGCTGGACATCCAAGGCTTTAAACAAGGAGATAATGAATCTCTTTATGATGCCTGGGAGAGATACAGAGAGATGCTACGAAAATGCCCCTCTGAAATGTTTTCAGAGTGGGTTCAGTTAGACATCTTCTACTATGGGCTTGCAGAAGGAGCTCAGATGTCTTTAGATTACTCAGCTGGTGGATCTATCCATATGAGAAAGACAATTGAAGAGGCTCAAGAGCTCATTGATACAGTTGCCAGGAATCAGCACCTGTACCTAAGCAGCAACCCTTCCATGAATGAAGAGGTTAAAACAGTCACTGCTGAATTCAGTACTGTAAAACAAGCTGCTGAATTCAATCAGCAATTGGATTTTCTAACAAAGCAGCTAGCTGAATTCAAGGACAGGCTACAAGAGACAAGGATAGCTAATATACATATGGACGAACAGTTTAAGCAAACAAAGCAGCAGCTATCAAGGCAAATAGCAGAAGAATGCCAAGCAGTTCAATTAAGAAGTGGGAAAACATTAAATACCCCACCTCAAGGCATCAAAAATTCAAGAAATGAGCAACCCACCAAAGATTCACCTGAGGACAGTAAGAGCCCAGGGAAAAATAATTCTGGCGCTAAAACGCCAGAAAATGGATGGAAGGCTAGCGCTGAACGCCCAGACCATGCCCAAAACTGGCGTTCAACGCCAGAAACAAGGCAGGATTGGCGTTCAATGCCAGAAATGGGCAAGAATCTGGCGTTGAACGCCCAAATAGGGCAGAATCCAGCGTTGAACGCCCAAAATGGGCACATTTCTGGCGTTCAGGCGCCAGGAACAGACAGTGAGCTGGCGTCTAACGTCACTCCAGCTTCTAACTCTGGAACTCAATTGCCAGTGAGGGATCAGACACACACAGATGCTGATAACAACCCCTCTAAAAAGGCTTCTTCAACCACTTCTGTAGGCAATAAACCTGCTGCAACTAAGGTTGAAGAATATAAAGCCAAGATACCTTATCCTCAAAAACTCCGGAAAGAGGAGCAGGATAAGCAATTTGCTCGCTTTGCAGATTATCTAAGGACTCTTGAAATAAAGATTCCATTTGCAGAGGCAATTGAGCAAATACCTTCTTATGCCAAGTTCATGAAAGAGATCTTGAGTCATAAAAAGGAGTGGAGAGAAACAGAAAGAGTTCTCCTCACTGAAGAATGCAGTGCAGTCATTCTGAAAAGCTTTCCTGAAAAGCTTAAAGACCCTGGGAGTTTTCTGATACCATGCATATTAGAAGGTGATTGCACCAAGACAGCTTTATGCGATCTTGGGGCAAGCATCAACCTAATACCTGCATCCACTATCAGAAAGCTTCGTTTAACTGAAGAAGTTAAACCAACCCGGATATGTCTTCAACTTGCTGATGGCTCCACTAAATACCCATCAGGCGTGATTGAAGACATGATTGTCAGGGTTGGGCCATTCGCCTTTCCCACTGACTTTGTTGTGCTGGAAATGGAGGAGCACAAGAGTGCTACTCTCATTCTAGGAAGACCCTTCCTAGCAACTGGACGATCCCTTATTGACATCCAATAGGGGGAAATAACCCTGAGAGTCAATGATGATGAGTTCAAGTTGAACGTTGTCAAAGCCATGCAGTATCCAGACACATCAACAGACTGCATGAAAGTTGATCTTATTGACTCCTTGGTAGAAGAGATCAACATGGCTGAGAGTCTCGAATCAGAGCTGGAAGACATCTTTAAAGATGTTCAGCCTGATTTGGAGGATTCAGAGGACATGAAAGAGCCTCTGAAATTTCTTCTAAAAGAGGAAAAACCTCCTAAACCCGAGCTCAAGCCATTACCACCATCCTTGAAATATGCATTTCTAGGAGAAGGTGATACTTTTCCAGTGATCATAAGCTCTGCTCTAAGTTCACAGGAAGAGGAAGCACTTATTCAAGTGCTAAGGACACACAAGACAGCTCTTGGGTGGTCCATAGGTGACCTTAAGGGCATAAGCCTAGCTAGATGCATGCACAAAATCCTATTGGAGGATAATGCCAAACCAGTGGTTCAACCACAGAGGCGGCTAAATCCAGCCATGAAGGAAGTGGTGCAGAAAGAGGTCACCAAATTACTAGAGGCTGGGATTATTTATCCCATTTCTGATAGCCCCTGGGTGAGCCCTGTTCAAGTCGTCCCAAAAAAAGGAGGCATGACAGTGATTCATAATGAAAAAAATGAACTGGTTCCTACAAGAACAGTTACAGGGTGGCGCATGTGTATTGACTACAGAAGGCTCAATACAGCCACCAGAAAGGATCATTTTCCTTTACCATTCATAGACCAGATGCTAGAAAGACTAGCAGGTCATGATTATTACTGCTTTTTGGATGGCTATTCAGGCTATAACCAGATTGCAGTGGATCCCCAGGATCAAGAGAAAACAGCATTCACTTGTCCATCCGGAGTGTTTGCTTATAGAAGGATGCCATTTGGGCTATGTAATGCGCCTGCAACCTTCCAAAGATGCATGCTCTCTATTTTCTCTGATATGGTGGAAAAATTTCTGGAAGTCTTCATGGATGACTTCTCAGTATATGGAGACTCACTCAACTCCTGTCTTGATCACCTGAAACTTGTTCTGAAAAGATGCCAAGAGACTAACCTAGTTTTAAACTGGGAAAAGTGTCACTTCATGGTGACTGAAGGAATTGTTCTTGGGCATAAAATCTCAAACAAGGGAATAGAGGTGGATCAAGCAAAAATAGAGGTAATTGAAAAATTACCACCACCTGCCAATGTTAAGGCAATCAGAAGCTTTCTGGGGCATGCAGGATTCTATAGGAGGTTTATAAAGGATTTTTCAAAAATCGCAAAACCTCTAAGCAATCTGCTAGCTGCTGACACGCCATTTGTGTTTGACACAAAGTGCCTGCAGGCGTTTGAAACGCTGAAAGCTAAGCTGGTCACAGCACCAGTCATTTCTGCACCAGACTGGACATTACCATTTGAGCTAATGTGTGATGCCAGTGATCATGCCATTGGTGCAGTATTGGGACAGAGGCATGACAAGCTTCTGCATGTCATTTATTATGCCAGTCGCGTTCTAAATGATGCCCAGAAAAATTACACAACCACAGAAAAAGAACTACTTGCAGTGGTTTACGCCATTGACAAGTTCAGATCATACTTAGTAGGATCAAAAGTGATTGTGTATACTGATCATGCTGCTCTTAAATATCTACTCACAAAGCAGGATTCAAAACCCAGGCTCATCAGATGGGTATTGCTTCTGCAAGAGTTTGATATAGAAATAAGAGACAGAAAAGGGACAGAGAACCAAGTGGCTGATCATCTGTCCCGGATAGAGCCAGTGGAAGGGACGTCCCTCCCTTCTCTTGAGATTTCTGAGACGTTTCCTGATGAGCATTTATTCGCCGTTCAGGAAGCACCATGGTTTGCCGATATTGCAAACTATAAAGCTGCAAGGTTCATACCCAAGGAGTACAACAGGATACAAAAGAAGAAATTAATTACTGATGCAAAGTACTACTTGTGGGATGAACCTTATCTCTTTAAGAGATGTGCAGACGGAATCATCCGTAGGTGTGTGCCTAGAGAAGAAGCACAGAGGATCCTGTGGCATTGCCACGGATCTCAATATGGAGGCCATTTCGGAGGTGAGCGAACAGCCACCAAGGTCCTCTAATGTGGCTTCTATTGGCCCACACTCTATAAAGATTCCCGAGAGTTTGTACGTAATTGTGACAGTTGCCAAAGAGCTGGTAACCTACCTCATGGTTACGCCATGCCTCAACAAGGAATCTTGGAAATTGAGTTGTTTGACGTATGGGAAATTGACTTCATGGGACCTTTCCCACCATCATACTCAAACACTTATATTCTGGTGGCAGTTGACTATGTATCAAAATGGGTTGAGGCTATTGCCACACCCACCAATGATACCAAAACAGTGCTGAAGTTCCTCCAGAAACATATCTTTAGCAGGTTTGGTGTCCCTAGAGTGTTAATCAGTGATGGGGGCACTCACTTCTGCAATAAACAGCTTTACTCTGCCATGGTTCGGTATGGAATTCGCCACAAGGTGGCCACTCCATATCATCCACAAACCAATGGGCAAGCTGAAGTCTCTAACAGAGAATTAAAGAGAATCCTGGAACGAACAGTAAATACCCGTAGAAAGGATTGGGCACGGAGCTTGGATGATGCTCTGTGGGCTTACAGAACAGCATTCAAGACCCCTATAGGGACCTCTCCATACCAACTCGTGTATGGTAAGGCATGCCACCTGCCCGTGGAACTGGAACATAAGGCCTACTGGGCAACCAGATTCCTAAACTTTGATGCCAAATTAGCAGGAGAAAAATGATTGCTCCAGCTAAATGAGCTAGAGGAATTCAGATTCACAGCTTTCGAAAATGCCAAGCTTTATAAAGAAAAATAAAAAAAATGGCATGACAGAAAGCTGTCATCTAGAATCTTTGAACCAGGACAGAAGGTCCTGTTGTTTAACTCTAGACTCAGGCTATTCCCTGGGAAACTGAAATCCCGGTGGAGGGGACCATACATGATTACAAGTGTGTCACCATATGGTTATGTGGAGCTTCGAGATATTGATTCTGATAAGAAGTTCATTGTCAATGGACAGAGAATCAAGCATTATCTTGAAGGCAACATCGAGCAAGAATGCTCAAGGCTGAAGCTAGATTAAAAGCTCAGCAAGGTCCAGCTAAAGACAATAAAGAAGCGCTTGCTGGGAGGCAACCCAGCCATGGGGCAACAATCCTCTAAGCATTTTGCCCTATTTCTATTTTTATTTTTATTTGTTTATTTAGAGTTCATTGACAACAAGGTAAATAATCATTTACAGAAGGCCTCAGCACACAAAACAGAGAAAAAGATCTCACTGGCAAGAAAACGCCAGTAAAAGAGAATTTTGGGCGTTCAACGCCCAAAATGGGCATCCACTGGGCGCTGAACGCCAGTGATGATAGCAGCTGGGCGTTCAACGCCAGAAAGGGGCACCCACTGGGCGTTGAACGCCAGTAATGGCAGCAGCTGGGCGTTGAACGCCCAGGAGAGCAGCAATTGGGCGCTGAACACCCAAAACAGGCAGTGTTTGGGCGTTCAAACGCCAGGAATGCAGGGAGGAGCCAAATTCATTTTTTTCCACACGTATTTCCATTTTAATTTCAAATTTTATGCTTCAATGCATGATTTTTACATGAACATGTCAAGAACCCTAATTTCTAAATTCCATAATTTCTAAAAACCCTACCACAAAAAAATATCAAATGTATTTTAATCCATAAGCACCAGGCATCTTTGCAAATTCAATCCAACTCTTTTCAAATCTTTTCTGAAAACAAATCTATCTTTTCAACTAATCCATATCTTTTTCAAATCTCCATATTATCTTTTTCAAAATTCAGATTTATCTTTTTCAAAAATCTATCATATCTTTTCAAAATTAAATTATATCTTCTATCTTATCTTTTTCAACTCAATCTTTTTATCTTATCTTTTCCAATTTTTCGAAAACCCACCCCCCATCCCTTTAAATTTGGGTTCGGCCACCCCCTCCTCCATCAACAATTGCACCTAGCTCTCCTTCTATCCCTCTCCTTTCTTTTCTTTTGCTTGAGGACAAGCAAACCTCTAAGTTTGGTGTGTTTATCCGAGATCACTAAGATCATGGCTCCCAAAGGAAAACAACCCACTCCAAGAGGCAAGAAAGAGAGCGTTCCAAAACCACTTTGGAATCAAGGGAAGTTCTTATCTAAAGAACATTCAGACCATTATCTTAAAGTAATGGGTCTGAGATCAGTGATCCCGGAAGTTAGATTCGATCTGAAAGAAGATGAATATCCGGAGATCCAGGAGCAAATTCGAATCAGGAACTGGGAAGTCCTAGCTAATCCTGAAACGAAAGTAGGAAGGAACATGGTCTAGGAGTTCTATGCTAATATGTGGCAGACTGACAAGCAAAAACTATCTGGAACTGCCTTCTATGAATTTCGGACCATGGTCAGAGGGAAGATTGTTCATACCACCCCTGACAAGATCAGAGAGATCTTAAAGCTACCTCAGCTAAAGGATGATCCAGATTCCTTCAACAGGAGGATGATGAGAGCAGACATTGACCTGGATAAGATTCTAGAGGACATATGTATCCCTGGAGCTAGGTGGACCACCAACACAAAGGGTGTCCCAAATTAACTCAAGAGAGAGGATCTCAAACCAGTCGCCAGAGGATGGCTGGACTTCATTGGGCGTTCTCTGTTGCCTACTAGCAACCGTTCTGAAGTCACAGTTAAAAGAGCAGTGATGATCCATTGCATCATGATGGGGAAGGAAGTGGAGGTTCATCAGCTGATTTCAACTGAACTCTACAAAATTGCTAACAAAAATTCTAAAGAGGCCAGGTTGGCTTATCCAAGCGTGATTTCTCTGCTCTGCAAGGACGCTGGAGTAAGGATGGGAATAACTGAATATATCCTAATTGAAAAGTCAATCACCAAAGCATCAATGGAAAAACAACAAGCACAGGAGGATCCCATCAAGAAGAGAGCACAGGAATTCCTCCCAGAGATCCCTCAATCTGAATACTGGGAGTATCTTGAGACGTCCGTTACCAAGATACGGGAAGCTATGGAGCAAATAATAAAAGAACAGAAGGAACACAGTCAAATGCTAACCTATATGTTTAAAGAACAAGAGGAGCAGGGGCGTGACTTAAGGGAATTGAAGCGCCAAAAGTCTTCTCTTGTAGGACCAAGCACCCCAAGGATCAGAGGAACCCCCGTGCCCCCAGAATAAAGGTTGTTAATTTCCAATTTCTGCTTTAACTCTGTGACAGTGTCCTTATAAAAGTTTACCTTAGAAGTCATATAGTAGTAACTAGTATCTATTTTGATTTTATCTCCAATTAAGCTATAGTTTATTTTTCTCATCATCAGCAAACATGAATAAAGTAGTAGATCTTTTGAATAAGAGGCAATAAAATTTCGAGTTTAATAAGAGAAATTCTAATTAGTTAAATGTGGTGGCAATGCTTTCTGTCTTCTAAATGAATGCTTGAACAGTGCATGTGTCTTTTGAATTTGTTGTTTAAGACTGTTAAATATGTTGGCTCTTGAAAGAATGATGAACATGAGACATGCTATTGATAATCTGAAAAATCATAAAAATGATTCTTGAAGCAAGAAAAAGCAGCAAAGAACAAAGCTGCATTCAAAAAAAAAAAAAGCAAGCAGAAAAAGCCAATAACCCTTAAAACCAAAAGGCAAGGGCAAATAAAAGGATCCCAAGGCTTTGAGCATCAGTGGATAGGAGGGCCTAAAGGAATAAAATCCTGGTCTAAGCGGCTAAACCAAGCTGTCCCTAACCATGTGCTTGTGGCGTGAAAGTGTCAAGTGAAAACTTGAGACTGAGTGGTTAAAGTCAAGGTCCAAAGCAAAAAGAAGAGTGTGCTTAAGAACTCTGGACACCTCTAATTGGGGACTTTATCAAAGCTGAGTCACAATCTAAAAGGTTCACCCAATTATGTGTCTGTGGCATTTATGTATCCGGTGGTAATACCGGAAAACAAAGTGCTTAGGGCCACGGCCAAGACTCATAAAGAAGCTGTGTTCAAGAATCATCACACTGAACTAAGAAAATCAATAACACTATCTAATTCTAAATTCCTATAGATGCCAATCACTCTGAGCTTCAATGGATAAAGTGAGATGCCAAAACTGTTCAGAAGCAAAAAGCTACTAGTCCCGCTCATCTAATTAGAATCTGAGCTTCAATAAAAAACTCTGAGATATTATTGCTTCTCAACCTATTAGTCTTCTATTTTATTTGTCTAGTTGCTTGAGGACAAGCAACAGTTTAAGTTTGGTGTTGTGATGAGCGGATATTTTATACGCTTTTTGGGGATAATTTCATATAGTTTTGAGTATGTTTTAGTTAGTTTTTAATCTATTTTCATTAGTTTTTAGGAAAAATTATATTTCTGGACTTTACTATGAGTTGTGTATTTTTCTGTAATTTCAGGTATTTTTCTGGCTGAAATTGAAGGAGCTGAGCAAAAATCAGATTCAGGCTGAAAAAGGACTGCTGATGTTGTTGGATTCTGACCTCCCTGCACTCAAAGTGGATTTTCTGTTGCTACAGAACTCGAAATGGCATGCTTCCAATTGCGTTGGAAAGTAGACATCCAGGGCCTTCCAGCAATATATAATAGTCCATACTTTCACAAGGATAGATGACGTAAACTGGCGTTCAACGCCAGTTCTCTGCCCAATTCTGGCGTCCAGCGCCAGAAAAGGATCAAAAGCTGGAGTTGAACGCCCAAACTGGCACAAAAACTGGCGTTCAACTCCACAAATGGCCTCTGCACGTAGATTGCTTAATTCTCAGCCCAGCACACACCAAGTGGGCCCCAAAGTGGATCTCTGCATCATCCATCATAGTTTACTCATTTTTGTAACCTAGGCTACTAGTTTAGTATTTAAACAACTTTTAGAGACTTATTTTATATCTCATGACATTTTAGATCTAAACTTTGTACTCTTTGACGGCATGAGTCTCTAAACTCCATTGTTGGGGGTGAGGAGCCTGCTGTGCTCGATGAATTAATGCAAGTATTTCTATTTTCCATTCAAACACGCTTGTTCCTATCTAAGATGTTCATTCGCGCTTAACTGTGATGAGGTGATGATCTGTGACACTCATCACCTTCCTCAAACATGAACGTGTGCCTGACAACCACCTCCATTCTATATCCGATTGAATGAGTATCTCTTAGATCTCTTAATTAGAATCTTCGTGGTATAAGCTAGAACTGATGGCGGCATTCATGAGAATCCGAAAGTCTAAACCTTGTCTGTGGTATTCCGAGTAGGATTCAATGATCGAATGACTGTGACGAGCTTCAAACTCACGAGTGATGGGCGTTAGTGACAGACGCAAAAGGAAGAAGGATCCTATTCCAGTATGATCGAGAACCAACAGGTGATTAGCTGTGTTGTGACAGAGCATGTGAGCATATTCTTCACTGAGAGGATGGATGTAGCCATTGACGACGGTGACCCCTACATACAGCTTGCCATGAGGACGTGCGTGCGTGAACAAGAAGACAGAGGAAAGCAGAGATTCAGAAGACAAAGCATCTCCAAAACTCCAACATATTCTCCATTACTGCATAACAAGTAACCTTTAATTCATGCTCTCTTGTTTATTTGCAATTCAACTGATAAACATAATTGACTTCCTGACTAAGATTTACAAGATAACCATAGATTGCTTCAAACCAACAATCTCCGTGGGATTCGACCCTTACTCACGTAAGGTATTACTTGGACGACCCAGTGCACTTGCTGGTCAGTGGTACGAGTTGTGAAAAGTGTGATTCACAATTGTGCACCAATTATCAATGGAATTATCATCTATAGGAGCAAATCACTTATGTGCTAGGCGACTCAGTGGTCTGCCACTAAATTCTAGTTACCACTCCTATCCTTATTCTAAATCAATTCTTGTAACAGCGTATCAACGTATGAGCCTTGCTTTGGACTCCTTTTTAGATATGACTTTAAAGCTGCATGTCGAATACACGACTTCTGTACAATAATAAGCTCGAATTTATCAGAGCAAGACAATAGCAGCTCTTTCTCAGTAGTATATTTGACTGGCAGCTTAAGTCTTGACACATAAGTAATAACAATGGATCCTTACTTCGGCTGAGCCACGTTGCTCTACTGCATGGTTGAAACATTGTAAATAAAATCGAAATAGTCATTAAAATAAAGTGTCCTGTATAAATAATCCTAAAATATTCCAAATTAAACAAGCAAAGAACATGAAGAGTGAAGCCAAGTAAAGAAACAAACTAGAATGCAAGTCTTGAAGGTATAACTCTTCTAGTGTTCCATGCAAAAAAAAGTAAGAAACTAAACTAAGAACATAGATGTCTAGAGAGAAACCTAGAGAGGAGTAAAACTAGATCTAAAACTACTATGTAGAATGAATGTTTCTCTGGTTCTGATGTTCTTGGCTCTAGTCTTTCTGGCCTTCATAGGTCCTGCCCAGTGATTCTCAATTATGCAGATGAATGTCAGGATGCTCATATGCGATGGCTTCCCGAGTTGTAGCCCTTGTGCTTTTAGGCTGTCCTAGCATGGGCTGTCATGGATTTCTCCTCTTTGGAGGTCCATGAGATGTGGCGTCACTTCTCATGTTATTCTCATTTCTTGTGTTCTTCCTTTTCTAATTCTTTCCATCTCCAACTCATTCATGCCCTATGCTGAAGCTTCCAGATCACAATGATGGTAGGGAAGTAATGTATAATTAAAGTCTTGGAAGCAGTTTCACCATGTAA